>NC_057419.1:12569263-12757022 GCF_019320065.1 Cervus canadensis
TTCTTCTTTTTTTTTTTTTTTTTTTTTTTGAGCCCAATTCTTCTATCTTCTCATATCTAAAGACCAGGATCTGAGGCTTCCCTGGTAGTTCAGACAGTAAAGAATTTGCGTGTGATGCAGAAGACTCAGATTCCATCTCTGGCTCAGGAAGCTTCACTGAAGAAGGAAATGGAAACCCACTCCAGCATCCTTGCCTGGAGAATTCCACAGACAGCAGAGCCTGGAAGGCTACAGTCCATGGGGTAATAAAGAGTCAGACATCACTGAGTCTAACGTTTTCTCTTTTCATGGTCCAAAGGAGAACACAAAGAATCTGGCCTAATCTTTTAAGGAGACTATTATGTATCCAGTATCTCAAGAGAATCTTAGAACTATCCTATAGATTAAGTTGAGAGTAAAGCCAAGAAATAATATCCAAACAGTGGAAGAATGATCCTGAGGGCAATTTATAAATTATGGAAGCTGCCCTTTCATCACAAACTCAATGCATTGGGCCAGAAGGATTTAACTGTATCAAAGGAGGCTCTTCAGTGAAAAGATTCTGCTAAAGCAACAGCACAACCTGAAAACAGTTTCTTCTGAGCCCAATTTCTTGCATCTTGTCATAATAAAGAGGCAAAGTGAAAATTTTACATAACCTCCTGCTCGTTCTGCCTCTATAACTCAGCTTGCCCCTTGCAAAGTCTGGATCATGTAGGTCACACAGTCTCAGAAAGTGGGGACTTTATAGGGAATACTAGGAACTGGAGCTTATCTCACTCACCCTTATCCTGCTCTTTGCAATTGCCCAGCCCCTGCAAACCTGTTTAATCAAGCCTATCCAGGTCAGACATCCCCCTCCTCATCTTGACTGCTGTTCCCATGTGTGCAAAACCCCTTAGTTTAAACCAGCCTATTAACAGCTAGTGTTGCCCACCATAATCTGTCTATAAAAACTCTGTAACACCTTTGTTCAGGGCTCAGAGCTTAGAGTGTTAACTCCTCTGGGTCCACCGGCGTAATAAACCTGAGTTCTCCAACTCTCCAAGCGTGGTGCTTGGGTTTCTTTTTTTTTTGGGGGGGGGTTTCTTGATTCTTGTTTCTGCAACAATATCTAATGAGTATCTACTCCTCATGACTAGTTGTAAACTTCTATCAAAATGGATATACCCTTCACTAAAGACATATACCCTGCCTCTGTAGAGCAGTTCCTTGGAGGGATCTTCTGAGAGGGTGTCTCCCAGAGTACAGTATTTATTTGCCCCAATTAAAACTGAACTCACAAAACAAAAAACAAAAAAACTGAACTCACAGTTGTCCTATAGTCTTTCCCCAGTTGATGGCCCAAATTCTTGCATATTCCTAAACACAGAAAACGTGCCAAGATGATTAACTTTAGACATCTGCTTTCATAAATTTTTGTAATTTACACATCTGCTTCTTTGTGACCCTGTGGACTACACATGGACTACACAGTCCATAGAATTCTCCAGGCCAGAATACTGGAGTGGGTAGCCATTCCCTTCTCCAGGGGAACCTTCCCAACCCAGGGATCAAACCCAGGTATCCTGCATTGAAGGCAGATTCTTCACCAGCTGAGCCACCAGGGAAGCCCAAGAACACTGGAGTGCTACCTGTCCCTTCTCCAGTGGATCTTCCCAACCCAGGGATCAAACTAGGGTCTTCTGTATTGCAGACAAATTCTTTATCAGCTGAGCTACCAAGGAAGAGCTTCTGTAATTAGAAACAACCTTTTGAATTTTAACTGTATTTTTCTTTCTTCCCAGAAAAAAACTCTACATATCCTGTATTCTTACTTAACTCACTTTCCTCAAAGAGATCTAAGATACTGTATTCCAGGTTACAATCCTCAGTAAGGTCCTCCGGTAAAACTTAACTGCAAACTTTTAGGTCATACGCTTTCTTCAGTTGACATATCTAAGTTAGTTATGGCTAAGTCACAAGGTATGATTCATTTAATGCATATTCCTCTCCAGTTATAAATCTATGATAGCAAACAAGTCATGTATTTCTGAAATACAGTGGTGGGACAGGTACAAGATCCACATTCCAGTTACAAGAGGGAAGTCGGAGGTAACAGTTCAGTTCAGTGCAGTTCAGTTCAGTTGCTCAGTCATGTCCAACTCTGCAATCCCATGGATTGAACCACATAAGGCTTCCCTGTCTATCATCAACTCCCAGACTCTGCTCAAACTCAAGTATATTGAGATGGTGGTTCCATCCAACCATCTCATCCTCTGTAATCCACTTATTTTCCTGCCTTTAATGTTGTTCAGCATCAGGGTCTTTTCCAGTGAGTCAGTTCACATCAGGTGGCCAAAGTATTGGACTTTCAGCTTCAGTATCACTCTTTCCAATGAATATTCAGGACTGATCTCCTTTAAGAGAGACTGGTTTGACCTCCTTGCAGTCCAACAGACTCTCAAGTCTCCTTCAACACCACAGTTCCTAAGTATCACTTCTTCGGCGCTCAGCGTTCTTTGTGGTCCAACAATCACATCCATATATAAATATTGGAAAAAGATGGACTACTGTCAGCAAAGTAATGTCTATGCTTTTTCATATGCTGTCTCGGTTGACCATAGTTTTTCTTCCAAGGAGTAAGTGTCTTTTAATCTCATGACTTAACTCACCATCTGCAGTGATTTTGGAGCCCCAAAAAATAAAGTCTCTCACTGTTTCCGTTCTTTCCCCATCTGTCTGCCATGAACTGATGGGACCAGATGCCATGATCTTAGTTTTCTGAATGTTGAGTTTTAAGCCAACTTTTTCACTCTCCTCTTTCACTTTCATCAAGAGGCTGTTTAGTTACTCTTTGCTTTCTGCCGTAAGTGTGGTATCATCTGCATATCTGAGGTTATTGATATTTCTCCTGTCAATCTTGATTCCAGTTTGTGCTTCATCCAGCCCAGTGTTTCTCATGATGTATTCCACACATAAGTTAAATAAGCAGGGTGACAATATACAGCCCTGACGTACTCCTTTCCCACTTTTGAACCAGTCCATTGTTCCATGTCCAGTTCCAACTGTTGCTTCTTGACCTGCATACAGATTTCTCATGAGGCAGGTAAGGTGATCTGGTATCCCCATATATTAAAGAAATTTGCACAGTTTGTTGTGATCTACAGAGTCAAAGGCTTTGGAGTAGTCAATAAAGCACATGTTTTTCTGGAACTCTCCTGCTTTTTCTATGATCCAAAGTATGTTGGCAATTTGATCTCTGGTTCCTCTGCCTTTTCTAAATCCAGCTTAAACATCTGTAAGTTCTTGGTTCACATACAACTGAAGCCTGGCTTGGGGAATTTTGAGTATTACTTTGCTAGCACGTGAGATGAGTGCAATTAGGTAGTAATTTGAACATTCTTTGGCACTGCCTTTCTCCTTTCTTTGGAACAAAAACTGACCTCTTCCAGTTCTGTGGCCACTGCTGAGTTTTCCAAATTTGCTGGCATATTGACTGCAGCACTTTAACAGCGTCATTTTAGGACTTGAAATAGCTCAACTGGAATTCTATCACCTCCACTAACTCTGTTCATAGTGATGCTTCCTAAGGCCCCCTTGACTTCACATTCCAGGATGTCTGGCTCTAGGTGAGTGATCACACCAATGTGATTATCTGGCTCGTGGAGGTCTTTTCTGTATAGTTCTGTGTATTGTTGCCACCTCTTCTTAATATCTTCTGCTTCTGTTAGGTCCATACTATTTGTGCTCTTAATTGTGCCCATCTCTGCATGAAATGTTTTCTTGGTATCTCTCATTTTCTGGAAGAGATCTCTAGTCTTTCCCATTCTATTGTTTTCCTCTATTTCTTTGTACTGACCACTGAGGAAGGTTTTCTTATCTCTCCCTGCTATTTTCTGGAGCTCTGTATTCAGACGGTTATATCCTTCTTTTTCCCCTTTGCCTTTAGCTTCTTTTCTTTTCTCAGCTACTTATAAGGCCTCCTCAGACAATCATTTTGCCTTTCTGCATTTCTTTCTTCTTGGGGATGGTCTTGATCACTGCCTCTGCTACAATGTCATGAACCTCTGTCCATAGTTCTTCAGGCACTCTATCAGATCTAACCCCTTCAATCTTTGTTGCTTCCACTGGATAATTGTAAGGGATTTGATTTAGGTAATATCTGAATGGTCTAGTGGTTTTCTCTACCTTTTCAATTTAAGTCTGAATTCTGCAATAAGGAGTTCATGATCTGAGCCACAGTCAGCTTCCGGTCTTGTTTTTGCTAACTATATAGAGCTTCTCCACTTTCAGCTGCAAAGAATATAGTCAATCTGATTTTGATATTGACCATCTGGGGACAATCCATGTGTAGGGTCATCTCTTTGTGTTGGAAAAGGGTGTCTGCTATGACCAGTGCTTTCTCGTGGCAAAACTCTATTAGCCTTTGTCTTGCTTCATTTTGTACTCCAAGGCCAAACTTGCCTGTTACTCCAGGTATCTCTTCACTTTCTATTTTTGCATTCCAGTTCCCTGTGATGAAAAGGACATCTTTTGCGTGTTAGTTTTAGAAAGTCTTACAGGTCATCATAGAACCGTTCAGCTTCTTTGGCATTAGTGGGTGGGGCACAGACTTGGGTTAATGTGATACCAAATGATTTGCCTTGGAAACAGATCTTTTTGTCATTTTTGAGACTGCACGCAAGCACTGCATTTCAGACTCTTTTGTTGACTATGAGGACTACTCCACTTCTTAACAAGTCTGGAACAAACCGAAAATTTATCAGGCCCATGTTCCTCACAGTGAAGGCACATGGCTCTTGGCGACCCTATCTCCATGACTTTGCCTGGTACAGCTCTTATCAAAGCTGTCGGATTTGCTATCTTACGTCTTCTGTCTTCTGGGATGAAATCATATATATGTGTACTGGTCCAAGCTTAGGAGTGGCCACCACCATGAATCAGTGTACTACTGCCTTAGCAGGATCTCTTAGCTGAACAGCCTTCTTTGATACAGCTGTATCCTTCACACCTTACACACTAGGTTTGTGATGAAAGGGCCACTCTCATAATAAACAAAATGCCCTCAGGTTCATTCTTGCACTGTTTTTGAAGAATAGTTCCTGGTTTTAGTCTAGACTTAATCAATCTCCCATTTTTTGATGAATAGCTCTTCGATTCTGGAGGCATCTCAGTTGAGATGCTGGAGGCAAAATAATCTCATAATATTAAATCACCTCTTTTGTGCTCTCTCAATTATCCCAGACAATAGGGCCTTGTTTATGATGGTTGACCAGTTCCCCAACTGCCTTCATGAACAGTTCCAACCTACTGCTCAGATGGTGAGTCACATCAATCTTCTTATCAATGCCAGACATACTGTCAAGTTCCCTCTCAAACACATTTTATTTCTTTTAATATGGTCAGGCTGAGAACTTTCAAATTTTAACTTGTGACTTCTTTTTGAATAACAATCTCACCAAATCCCACCAAATAATTTCTCTTTTTTAAAGGACATGAGGCCACCATCACCACACTACAAAAGATGCCAGTAAAAAAGAAAATTACAGGATTAACACAGAATAAAAATCCTCAACAAAATTCTAGCAAACAGAATCCAACAACACAATCAAAGGAATCATATACCACAATCAAGTGAGATTTATTCCAGGAATGTAAGAACCTTCAATATATGCAAATCAATCAATGTGATACATCACACAAATAAATTAAAGAATAAAACCCAGATGACCAGCTCAGTAGATGCAGAAAAAAACTTCATACATAATCCCACTTCCATTTATGACAGAAACTCTCCAGAAAGTAGGCATAGAAAGAACCTAAGCCAACATAAGAAAAGGCCATATAAAACAAACCCACAGCAAACATTACTCTCAACTGAGAAAAACTGAAAGCATTTCCTAAGATCAGAAATAAGAAGCGTAGGCAAGATGACAGTGAGGGAAGAAACAGAGTCTATGTCTCCCCATGCCTAGGATGCCTACCAAGTGCTGGTGGGGGACTCCTGCAGACAGGCTGATGGGAGAAGCCCCAGAAGTGACTAGGTATCAGACAGAGGGATGTGGAGAAAGCTCTGGGGACCATCAATTGAGGGTCTATTGTGGAGGAAAGGAGTGGTTTTGATGCCTTTGTGCTGAAAAGAGCAGCAGTACTTGCTCCATCAGGAAGGGGAGGGATCTATGAGGAGATAGAAAGGTTCACTGGGGAACACCCTAGGGTTCTGCCTTCACTTGATCCTGGGGAGCCTTCTGGCCCCAGGACCCCTGGGCCTCTGCTCTCTGGGGCCTCTCCTCCCTCCAATGGAGTCTTCTTCCCTCTTGGGCACCCTAACTCTTCAGGGATCCCTCTGAGAGGATCTTGTGGATGAGAGAGGAAGGGAAGGCTCCTGCTGGGAAAGAAAGAGGCCAGCTGGGCTTTAGGAGGCACCTGCAGGCTTCCAAGAACAAGGCACTGCCTACTGCCCCCTTCTGATCCCCACTTGGCCCTGGGGATCTTCCTAAGGTGCCCAGGCCAAGCCCTCCACCCTTAGAGAACACTTCCTACCTCCACCCTCCAAGGCACCCATCTAAGCCCCACTCCCTGCTTCTCCCTCCAGGTTGAGTCCTCTGCCATCCCAGAGCCCCCTTCTAACCTCCAGGGTTCTCCTCCACTCTCTCGTTTCCTCCTCCCTCCCGGGTCCGCCTCCTATACATGCCCCTTCACGCCTCCATGGGCTCTGACCTCTGGACCTGGCTCTATGATTCAGGAGCCCCTTCTACCTTCTCTCCTCATTCCAGGGGCCCCACCTACCCTCCAGCAACTCCCCCTGTACTCCTCTGTCCTCCAGAGCCACCTCCGAGGGCAGCCTCAGCCCATGCAGGTCCTGCAGAGAGGAGAGACAGAGCAGGGCTGTCAAGGGAGGAGTTCCTCCATATGTGGAGGAGTAGGGAATCCTTCTAGTGTTCTTCTACCCAGGGCCCAGGGGAGCCTCCCGGGCGGGCGGGGCGGGGGGGGGGGGGGCGGGGCTGGCCTTATCCTCATACCCCAAAGCCAGAGGCACTGCAGAGACCCTCTTAGCTGGGTGGAACCTGGCTCACCTCCACCCCCATCCAGGTCCCTCTCTGAAGGCTTGGGTCCTAGGTCAGAAACCCACCCCTACCTAAACACCCCTACCACCTAAGTCATTCCCCTACTAAACCCCGCCCTTCACAGCCTAAGTTTTTTCAGCCTTTTGGTGTTTTGGGTTTCTTTCAGAGTTTTTACTACTAGTGGAGCTCCATTTTCTCTCCAGAAGTTTTTTCATACATATTCTTATTTTTTGTACTATTTGTTAGTTTTCTAAAATTATTCTATTATTTTTAAATCTTCATTATTATTCCACTCCCTCATAGCTCAGCTGGTAAAGAATCCGCCTGCAATGCAGGAGACCCCGGTTCAATCCCTGGGTTGGGAAGATCCCTGCAGAAGGGATAGGCTATCTATTCCAATATTCCTGGGCTTCTTTGGTAGCTCAGCTGGTAAAGAATCCACATTCAATGCAGGAGACCTGAGTTCAATCCCTGGGTTGGGAAGATCCCCCGGAGAATACCCACTCCAGTGTTCTGACCTGGAGAATTCCATGGACTGTGTAGTTCATGGGGCCACAAAGGGTCAGACACAACTGAGCAACTTTCACCCATTTTTATTTTTAATTTATATATATATTTCTTTTTCTCTCTCTCTCTGCTATTGAGTCTGCTGTCACCCTTCAAGGGTTGTTATCTTTTATTCATTATAGTTTTTCTGCCTTTTCTTTTGCCTATCTTCATTTTTCTCTTTTTGCATCCCATGGCTTATAGGATCCGACTTCACATGCCTTAGACCAGGCCCAAGCCCCTGAGGTGTAAGCGCTGAGTCTGAAATGCTGGAATAAAAAAAAAACCTCAGACCTCAAGGGATATTTACTGAAGTGAGCTCTCCCAGAACTCCACATCTCAACACCAAGACCCAGCTCTAACCAACAATCTACAAACTCCACTGCTGGAAACCTCAGGCCAAATAACTAGTAAGACAGTTTGTTCAGTAAACTGAACACAGTCCCTCCCATCTAAAAAACAAGAAATAACAAAAAATAAGTTATAGATGAAGAAGCAAGATAAAAATCGATAAAGAAAAAGACAACGGTGCCCAATCTCACTACTATTATTCAACATAGTTTTTAAAGTCCTAGTCACAGCAATCAGAAGAAGAAGAAATAAAAGGAATCTAGATTGGAAAAGAAGTAAAATTTTCACTGTCTGCATGTGACATGATACTATACATAGAAAAGCCTAAAGATGCCATCAGGAAATTATTAGAGCTAATCAATGAAAATAGTAAATTCACACGATATAAACACACAGAAATGTCTTGCCTTCCAATACACCAATAATGAAAACTGGAAAGAGAAATTAAGGAAATCATCCCATTCAACCCTGCAACAAAAAGAATACAATACCTAGGAATAAATCTACTAAAGAGCCAAAAAACCCGTATGCATAAAACTATAAGACATTGATGAAAGAAATAAAAAATGATAAAAACAGAGGGACAGATATACCATATTCTTGGACTGGAAGAATCAGTATTATGAAAATGACTCTACTACCCAAGGCAATCTACAGATTCAACACAATCCCTATCAAGCTACCAATGGTAGTTTTCATAGAACCAGAACAAGAAAATTTCACAATCCGTATGGAAAAATAAAAGATCCCAAATCACCAAAGCTATCTTGAGTAAGAAGAATGGAGCAGGAGGAATCAACTTACCAGACTTCAGACCATAAAGTTAGAGTTATCAAGATAGTCTGGTACTGGCACAAAAACAGAAATACAGACCAATGAAAAATGATAGAGAGTTCACAGGTAAACCCACAGATCTATGAGCACCTTATTTTTGACAAAGGAGGCAAGAATACACAAAGGAGAAAAAAAGAGTCGTTTGAATAAGTGTTCCTGTGGAAACTGGACAGCTGCATGTTAAAGAATGAAACTAGAACACTTTCTAATAGCATACACAAAAATAAACTCAAAAAATGGATTAAAGATCTAAATTTAAGGCCAGACACTATAAAACACTCAAAGGAAAACATAGGCAGCACACTCCCTGACATAAATTACAGCAAGATCCTCTATGACCCACTTCCTAGTTAAAGGAAATAAAAACAATAACAACAACAACAAAATAAGTAGGACCTAATCAAACGTAAAGCTCTGCACGGCAGAGGATACTATAAACAATGTGAAAAGACAACTGTGAGAATGAGAGAAAGTAGTTGAAAATAAATCAACTGAAAAAGGATTAATCTCCAAGATATATAAGAAGCTCATGTAGGTCAATATCAGGAAAATAAGACAGCCCAATCAAAAAGTGGTCAAAAGACCTAAGCAGACATCTCTCCAAGGAAAACAGAAATGGCCAACAAACACATGAAAAAAAGTTCAACATCACTAATTATCAGAAAAACGTAAATCAAAACTACAATGAGGTATCAGCTCACAATGGTAAGAATGACCATCATCAAAAAGTCTACAAATAAATGCTGGAGAAGACATGGAGAAAGGGGAACCCTCTTGCACTGTTGGTAGGAATGTGAACTGAAACAGTCAGTATGGAGATTCCTTAAAAAACTAGGAATAAAACTGCCATATGACCCAGCAATCTCACTACTAGGTATATATCCTGAGAAAATCACAATTCTAAAAGACACAGGTACCCCAGTGTTCACTGCAGCATTATTCACAACAGCCAGGACATGGAAGCAACCTAAACGTCCATCAGCAGAGAAATGAATAAATAAGATGTGGTCCATGTATACAACAGAACATTACTCAGACAAGAAGAATAAATTTCACTCAGTTCCAGTGAGGAGATGAACCTAGAGCCTCTTACACAGAGTGAAGTAAATCTGAAAAAGATAATTGTATACTAACACATATATGTGGAATCTAGGAAAATGGTACTAATGAACCTATTTCCAGGGAAGGAAGGGAGATGCTGATGTAGAGAAATGAGAATGGACTTGTGGACACAGTGGGGAAAGGAGAAAGTGGGATAAAGAGAGAAATCATTAATAACATCAACATATATCCACTACTCTGTGTAAAACAGCTAGAGAGAAGCTGCTATATATAGCACAGGGAGTTAGGTGGGGCATCAGGAGGGGAGGGATGTTTAACAGGGAGGGAATATATGTATACTTACAGCTGATTTGTGTTATTGTATGGCAGAAATCAATACAACATTGTAAAGCAAATTTCTTCCAATTAAAAAAAACTTTTTAAAAAAGGAAAAGTAAACATAAAAATCTTTGTCCACTTAGCAGCCCCTTCTCCTGGAATGTACACTGTGCATCTGCATTATATATGGAAATGCTTGCTTCATCACAAAAATCATACTTATTTTCTTTTCTGTGACACCAACAATGAAGCTCTTAAATAGTATTCTTCCTCAACACTCTAGCAGTCATGGTGACTTGCTGCTTTGGATGTGCTTACTTGGACTATGCATCCTTGGTCAATTTTATGTAAAATGTCAGTACGTCATTTTGATGTACAGTATCTCATTAGGAAACTATCACTGTGTCTTCATCTTCTAACAGGTGGGGCAGTGCTCAAAGCTTTTGAGAACATTTCTCCTGGGTTATATCCTAATTTTGGTTTAAATAAATTTTTTTTCTCTTTAGCTTGGCTGTTAATTGACTTTTCATTGACAATGACATAACTATTTAGGAAAAATTAGATCTACTTCAATATTTTCTTTAGCCATTTCTTCAGCCAAACATTCAAATTTATAGCTCAGAAGTTCTACCTACAAGAAAACACTGGAACCTAAACACAACAGCAAGTCTTTGAACAATTTTTAACAAAGACAGCCCTTCATCTACTGTAAAATAACATATCCTTCATTTCCATCTGAAATCTCATACAAATGGACTTTAATGCCCACACTTAAATTTTTTGATTGTGTGAATCACAACAAATTGTGGAAAACTCTTAAAAGAGATGGGAATACCAGACCACCTTACCTGTTTCCTGAGAAACCTGTATGCAGGTTAAGAAGCAGCATTTAGAACCAGACGCAGAATAACAAACTGGTTCAAAGTTGGGAAAAGAGTACATCAAGCTGTATACTGTCACACCATTAACTTAACTTATATGCAGAGCACATCATGCAAAATGCTCGGCTGGATGAAGTACAAACTGGAATCAATCAAACATTCAGAAAACAGCAACTCTAAGCACACTTATATGACAAAGAGTGCAGCAACCTGATGCTACAGACCCCCTGATGTGTCTAGTGAGAACATACAATATCTTCTTTCTAGTATTTTGCAATAAACAGACTAACATGAGACTAACAAACCCATAAGGCAAGGCATTTCTGAACATTCCACAAGATTTCATTTTTTTAAAAACAATCAAAAAAATAAAATAAAATAAAAAAAATAAAAACAATCAATACGAGCTATAGTATATATTTACGATGTATATTTAACATGTACATCTGGTTATATACAAAGCTCAATCCTGGATAATATATACAGCTATTTGTGTATCATAAAACTGAATTCCTTTCATTTACGTAAGTACAAAGTTGGTATGTTCTGTAGAAAAGTGTCCGTATACTTTAGACATGCAAACTGAATTATTTAGGTGGGAAGCACCATATACCTGCAACTTATATGTCAATTATCAGGGTAAAAAAAATTCTATACATGAATGTGTATCTATCTGTGTGCGAATGTGTATCTATGCACACACACACACATATATATATATGCTGCTGCTAAGTCACTTCGGTCGTGTCTGACTCTCTATGACACCAGAGACAGCAGCCCACCAGGCTCCCCCGTCCCTGGGATTCTCCAGGCAAGAATACTGGCATGGGTTGCCACTTCCTTCTCCAGTGCATGAAAGTGAAAAGTGAATGTGAAGTCACTTAGTCGTGTCCGACTCTTCGCGACCCCATGGACTGTAGCCTACCAGGCTCCTCCGTCCATGGGATTCTCCAGGCATTTACTGGAGTGGGTTGCCAGTTCCTTCTCCAGTGTGTATATATATATATGTATATATATATATTCACATGTTAATACACATAGAAATACACATAAATAGAGAGAAAAGAGATAAATGTTCATTAGATACTGAGTTCATAGATGCTTACTGTACTAGTTTTTTCCAATTTTCTGTATACTGGAATACTTTTCAAATTAAAAATGAGAATATTTTTATTATTTTATTTATATAAATATTTTATTTTTCCTATAAAAAACTATATTCTCTTCAATTTAAAATTTAAATTTGAGACAAAAATGCAACAAGAGATGGGAATACACAGTGAAAACTGAGGCCACTTAAGGAAATGGAACAGAAGCTTTCCAACATTCAAAGTTAAAAGAAAAAAGATTTCTAAGTCACATATGTATTATAAGTCTGAACAAAGGCTTACTCAGTCCTATATTAAACTGCCTTTCTAACCAAGTAAACTTTATTATTTCAGAATTCTAAATTAAAAGAAAATAGGTCCACATATGCACACCAAAGGGTGGTAACTTCTGATAGAATTATCAGATAAATAAATGACTTACCTGACAGAGGATATGATTCTGAATTACTTAACAGAGGTATTTCCACTAAGTAGACATTCCATGCACCTGCTAATACTCCAAAATACCTGTTGACTCACTTAAACCTCTAACCCCTCCAAAACCAAGCTCACACAGTTCAAAAAAATAACTGTGAACAATTCAAGTGAAGTGTTTTCTCTACAAGTATAATCAAATATTTGCCAGCATACATTAAAGTAGTATTTAATTGTATTATACATGTAATTCTTTCAAACAAAAACAGAATCATACTTCAGTTTTGTAACTTGTTTTCACATTTTTCTTAGTCTATGACAAGACAGTTTATTTCATGCTATCCAAGATTAAACTAGATGCCGAAAAGATTACCTACAACTGTGAGATCAATATTTGAGAAATTCCTACAAATCGCTAGCTAATTCACTTTTACAGTAATACTTTCTATATTTTAGAGAATATGTTTGCTCTTTCAATGAGTACTACCATGAATGAACAGAAGTATTTTTTATTCTATACATTCATTAAGTCTCTCTAGATAAAGAATTGTTAAGTCAGAATATGCAGAACTAGGAGAAAAGCTGATAGCTGACAGACAACTGCTTAGTTTTGGATATGGCACTAGCTATGTAATAAAAAGCAAAGCAGTGACCTACCTATAAACACACTAAATCAACCAAGGAAGATTTCAAATGACTACCTACCAAGATTTGCTGTGAGTGTATTTTGTAGTGTAAAGAATAAGTAACTTCAACCTATCCTACCTCCTTTTCCTGACATTTTCTTCTGCCTCTAATGGACTAATTTCCAATTAATAATATAAACAAGTCATTACCTGTTGTGTGTGAATATAATGATTTTTCCATGCCAAATATGCCATGTATTGCTACTAGAATCATTGCCTGGGAACATCAATGGTAAACAAAAGCTCTATGGCCATTTCCCAAGTCCAAAAATCTGTTTACTTGAGGCCACAGTCTCTACAGTCCAAGAACTGTCTCGGACAACTTAATTAGCAAGTTCTGGAAAAGGTGGATGACAAACATTAAAAGCCGATACTGCTATGTGACAGCAGTGCATCCATCTGAGTTTATAAGCATGCTGGCTAAGCAGTACTAAGTTTACTGCATTACTCACACAAGTTTATGGGAAAATGTTAGGTTCTGCCATTTTTAAGCCAAATACATATCAACATCATTGGACAAATTAAGGTTCCACTGTTTTTCCCAACAGAAAAAAAGTGTTTGACAACTATAAGGCAACAATAATAAAGCACTAAAACACCACATAATCCAGTAACAGCTATCAGTACAAATATTTTTAAGATTTTGTTCCATATAATCCCTAGTATTACATTTATGTAGATGTGAATGAGTTGTGTGGTTTTGATTTTATGTATGTTTACAGTCAAGTTCCACCAATAGTTTTATGCTTGTAAATTGTTAAAAGAAAAACAATAGTTTCAGTTATCATTTATTTGCCTCAATATAGGTACCTTACTCTATTTCAGTTTGAGAAAAATCTGAACAATGTCTAATTAATATACTTGACCAGTACAAGGGAAAACATCGACTGAGTAGTTAACACTTCGTAGCTGCTGAAATTCACAATTCTTACACCCGAGACATCAAGTTCTTTACAAATATTTACAAATAGTAGTGATTCACCATACCTTTCCCTGTCTTATTTAAAACGTTAGTATTTTCTCTAACATGGCTATAAAATAACTTCGCAGGAACCAGACCCTGCACTTCATCAGATACCATCTCTCTTTTGACACTGGGGCCTCAATTTTGCCGCAGTATGGGCAACAAGTTTATACAAAGAAAACAAGATGAATCCATTACCTGAATCTCTCAGTCTAGCCAGTTCCCGGCGCCGTTTCTTTCGTTTTTCCTTCTTTAAGGCGGCTCTGTATTTTTTGTGGCTGGGAAACCGAAACATAGACCATCACTGGTCACACCTGAAATTCTGTCTGGAGGCTCCCTTTCCACTGCGTCAAGTGCAGGAAAGACTCTCTAGTACTAAGTAATGAATCTTGGTTTTTGTATTTTGGTTACAAAACCGTCTCGCCTTTCTGCCCTCAGTCACTAAGTCATAATTCCCGCAGTTTTGATTCTCGCCTTCCTGAGCTCACGGAAGCCAGCAATAGTGCCAGGAAGGCGCCAGCTTGTTTGTCCCAGGCAGCGTGAGCAACCTAGGCTCTTCCTGGTTTTTTTTTTCCCTTGTCAATCACTTCTCCAGGTCAGCTTACCTATGAGTCTTCTGAAACATCTCCAGCGCCGCCACCTTACCAATGCCCCTCCGCCCGCACCGCTAAGCAGAGAGGCGGGCCTAACGGCAGAAACGACCGCGCGCAAGCGCCGGCAAAAGCGGAAGTCTGAAGCCTTCTTCCCGCAGGTCACTTTCTGGAGAGCTATTGAATGTGTCTTTCCGGAAATTTACTATGCGGCTGTTTCCACACGCTGGAGTTAATATGTCTCTACTAAGCACTTCACTGGTGATTTCTTCTGATGCTATCCTGGGTCTCTTGTGGACAACACGCGAAACTGATCAGTCGAGTGCCGGTTCACTTATACTACACAGTACTACTTCTTCCTAGGCTGTATGTTGTCACCCTGGTTATTTAACTTATATGCAGAGAACATCATGAGCAACAATGGACTGGATGAAGCACAAGCTGGAATCAAGATTGGTAGGAGAAATATCAATAACCTCAGATATGCAGATGATACCACCCTTATGGCAGAAAGTGAAGAGGAACTGAAAAGCCTCTTGATGAAAGTGAAAAAGTTGGCTTAAAGCTTAACATTCAGAAAACTAAGATCATGGCCTCAGGTCCCATCACTTCATGGGAAATAGATGGGGAAACAGTGGAAACAGTGTCAGACTTTATTTTGGGGGGCTCCAAAATCACTGCAGATGGTGATTGCAGCCATGAAATTAAAAGACGCTTACTCCCTGGAAGGAAAGTTATGACCAACCTAGATAGCACATTAAAAAGCAGAGACATTACTTTGCCAACAAAGGTCCCTCTGGTCAAGGCTATGGTTTTTCCAGTGGTCATGTATGGATGTGACAGTTGGATTGTGAAGAAAGCTGAGCGCCGAAAAATTGACGCTTTTGAACTGTGGTGTTGGAGAAGACTCTTGAGAGTCCCTTGGACTGCAAGGACATCCAACCAGTCCATCCTAAAGTAGATAAGTCCTGGGTGTTCACTGGAAGGACTGATGCTGAAGCTGAAAACTCCAATACTTTGGCCACCTCATGCGAAGAGTTGACTCATTGGAAAAGACCACGATGCTGGGAGGGATTGATGGCAGGAGGAGACGGGGACTGCAGAGGATGAGAAGGTTGGATGGCATCACCAACTCGGTGGGCATGGGTTTGGGTAAACTCCGGGAGTTGGTGATGGACAGGGAGGCCTGGCACGCTGCGACTCACGGGGTCGCAAAGAGTTGGACACGACTGACCGACTGAACTGAACTGAACTACTTCCGCCTCCGCTGTTTCTTGAGCCTCAACCCCTTCCGCAGCTCCACCTATCAGCGCCTCATAATAAAGCTTCAGATTCCATCCCCTTCGGTTCAACCCATTAAAAAAGGAACCTAATTCTTCTGGCAGGAAATGCAAACTTGGCTTACGGTTGTGTTTATGGCCTCAGAACAAAAAATATGTAAGTAATGTTAAAAGCTATTGATACATACAAAAATGTTTAGGTAATATGAGTGTCTCTGCCTGAGTAGAACACTTTTTGGTCTGGGAAAATAAAGAGAAAATTTTTTTAAAAGAAATAAGGATTTTTAATAAAATTTTAATAACTTTGACGTATAATGTGTAAAATTAAGCCGTGCAACATCATACTAAATTACGTATTCTGAAATGACTTCAGTTGTAGCAACAAATAGGACCTCTTCGCTTATGTAATTCGTTCTAATTAAATTGTCTGTTAGGAACTTTGATGATTGCCAATACAAAATTGTCTATATTTATTAGGCTGTAAATTAGATTTCTAGAACTTTTTTATTTGTTACTTGTTGACAGTTACTACCTTTTAAAAAATCTCCTAGTTGAGTTTTGCTGGAAAATAAGAGTTACCCAGGTAGAGAAGTTTGACAGTTGTAGATCAGCATAAGCCAAGACACTGCAGGCTGAAATACATAGAATTTACCTTTCCCAGGTGACATAGAGGTAAAGAATCCACCTGCCAATGCAGGACGTTCAAGAGATGAGGGTTCCATCCCTGGGTTGGGACAATTCCCTGGAGTAGGAAGTAACAACCCACTCCAATATTCTTGCCTGTGAAATCCCGTGGACAGAGGAGGCTGGTGGTGGACAGAGGTGGCATGGACCGCTAAGGAGTCAGGTGGGCCTGAGCACACAGATTTTGGCTATTAGGTTTACAGTGTTATTCCAGAACGTGAGGTAATATAATAATAGATGTAGGCTGCACTGGGTCTTAGAGGAGGAACTCTTAAGTCACAATAAGATGCTTTAATTGTGTTCTGTAGGCAGTGAAATTGCTGGAAGATTTTTTAAAAAGACTTTGTGTTGTGGAAAACAGGGAAGCCTGGAGTGCTGCGGTTTATGGGGTCACAAAGCCACAAACAGGACTGAGAAACTGAACTACAAATAAAGTATAGCCAAGTTGAGGATATGACAAGTTTTGAGGGTATGGAAAGCTCTGGGGAGTCAAGGATCAAAGCTTAGTACTTCAGAGGATATCACGAACTATCCAATGGTGGCCTTTGATCTCCACAATCTCTCATTCTTGATGAGGGGTCTGGAATTCCAGTGGCTGCCCAAAGGTAAGCTTGTTAACTTCTACCAATAAAGCTGTGACAGCTACTGCCTGGAGGCAGGAAGATGACCTGTGAGCCCCAGAATTTAGTATTGGAAAACATCCTGTAGCATAAGGAACATTTCCTAACTTTTGTGCAAGTCCTGTTTTTCAGCTGCGTGTCTTCCTGTTCTGTTGTTCAGTTATGTCTGAGTCTTTCGACCTCGTGGACTGTAGCCTGCCAGGTTCCTCTGGCCATGGGATTTCCCAGGCAAGAATACTGGAGTGGATTGCCACTCCCTTTTCCAGGGTATCTTCCTGACCTAGGGATTGAACCCATGTCTCCTACATTGGCTGACAGATTTTTTTGCCACCGAGCCACCAAGGAAGCCCACTCTCTGTTTCCACTGGTCTAAACTGTTTCAAGTGAAGGGCACATGTACTCTTATTGTCCCTTTACTATTTGTCACTTCCCTAACAGGGCACATTTTTCCTGACCCTAGGTAATAGGAAGTTCCACTATGAAGTACTTGTACTCTCTGCCTTTTCTTGCATATCAGAGGGTACAAGTGGACACAGGGAGGTAGCGTTTGGGATCAGTGAGAGGGATCCATTTTCAGGCCATTTTCTTTATCCCACCACCAAGTTATATAACAGCCAGACCATGTTACAGTATAATTTAACTTCTTTCTTTTTCAGGCCATCTACTTTTTTCAAATTTCCTGTTTTTAAATATATACTTAAGAGGTTTTTTGTTTCTCTGTTTTTTTTTCTGGCTTAAAAGAGGAGTCTCCCATATTGACCAACCTGCAAGTGAGAATAAAATAGTTCTCCCAGAAATGGTTTTTGACATTCCAGAGATGTTTGTTAGGAGATTTTAACATGAAGGGGTCCAAGGCATCCTCCAAATTTCCTTTGATCATAATGAGGTTGAAGCATCCTCTACTCTCCTGTTGATTTTTAACCAGACATCTCTGGTTGAAATTAATTCTTTAAACAAAATACTCCTTCATGTGGTGCTGCTACTGTTGTGAAATCTGGAGTCACAAAACACACCTCGGAGGACACTCAAGACAGTGGGAGTGGTTAGTACAATAGTGTATGGCCCTTTCCAGGTGGGGGTAACATCTGCTGTTTCCAATCCTTTATTCATACTAAATCTACTCGGGAGCATGGCTTTATCAGTTCAGTTCAGTTCAGTCGCTCAATCGTGTCCAAGTCTTGGCGACCCCATGAATCGCAGCACTCCAGGCCTCCCTGTCCATCACAAACTCCTGGAGTTTACTCAACTTGTGTCCATCGAGTCGGTGATGCCATCCAGCCATTTCATCCTCTGTCACCCCCTTCTCCTCCTGCCCCCAATCCCTCCCCGCATCACAGTCTTTTCTAATGAGTCAACTCTTCGCATGAGGTGTCCAAAGTATTGGAGTTTCAGTTTCAGCTTCCAGTGAACACCCAGGACTGATCTCCTTTAGGGTGGACTGGTTGGATCTTCTTGCAGTCCAAGGGACTCTCAACAGTCCTCTCCAACACCACAGTTCAAAGGCATCAATTTTTTGGCGCTCAGCTTTCTTGACAATCCAACTCTCACATCCATACATGACCACTGGAAAAACCATAGCCTTGACCAGACAGACCTTTGTTGGCAAGGTAATGTCTCTGCTTTTTAATGTGCTATCTAGGTTGGTCATAACTTTTCCTTCCAGGGAGTAAGCGTCTTTTAATTTCATGGCTGCAATCACCATCTGCAGTGATTTTGGAGCCCCCCAAAATAAAGTCTGACACTGTTTCCACTGTTTCCCCATCTATTTCCCATGAAGTGATGGGACCAGATGCCATGGGACCAGATCTTAGTTTTCTGAATGTTGAGCTTTAAGCCAACTTTTTCACTCTCCTCTTTCACTTTCATCAAGAGGCTTTTTAGTTCCTCTTCACTTTCTGCCGTAAGGGTGGTATCATCTGCATATCTGAGGTTATTGATATTTCTCCTACCAATCTTGATTCCAGCTTGTGCTTCTTCCAGCAGTATCTAAGGAAACGGGAATTCTTGAACATAACAGGTGATATCATGTATTACCTTCCCCAACTGTTCCAGCTGCTGCAACACTTCCATCCCTTCCATTCCTCCTCTTTGTAATAAATTTACCTTTACTTCCTGAATAAGTGGGGGAGGCCTCCGCAACATTATCTCATAGGGAGGGAGAATACCCATGCGACCAGTGATGGGGTGGGTAGAGGGTGGGAGGTGATCATTCTGATACTCATTAACACTAAAGCAGCATGTCTATCCAGGGGGTGTCAGTTTCTTGCACCAGTTTTGCCAAAGTCACCTTGATGGTCTGGTTCATTTTCTCAACCATTCCTGAACTTTGTGGCCTATACACTATATGTAGTTTCCATTTAATATTTCCTGCTTTGCAAACCAGTTGGAATAATTCAGCCATAAATGCGGGCCCATTATCTGATCCTACACTCAGAGGGAACCCAAACAGGAACAATCTCTCTCAGCAAGAATTGGGCCACTTCATTCACTTTTTCAGTCTTCATGGGATAAGCTTCTACCTATCCTATAAAAATACATTCCATCACCAGCAAATACTTGTATCCTCGGCATGGCTTTACCTCACTGAAGTCCGCTTCTAGATGTTCAAATGGAGCAGCCCCCTTAAATTGTATTACAGGAGGTGCTGTCTCCTTTGGGGCTTGGTTATTCTTAGCACAGGTTACACATTGGTGGCTTCCATCTGCACACAAAGCTGTTAGACCTGGTGTGACAAAATAGTGGGCAAAAATCTCACAAGTCTTTGTTTTTCCTAATGGTTGGATTGATGGAAATATGTAACCAGTTGAAATGCCAAGTTAGAGAGGACAGATTCTCCCATCTGAGAGTTTGCATCATCCATCCTCGTACAGTGTTGTTTTTTTTTTTTTTTCCCACAGTGTTTCTTGCTCAGTTCATGCCCAGGTGATTTTTTCCTTGTCATAGAATGGGGCCGCTTGGCCGGTTGGTAGGCTAGACACCATAGGTGTCACTGTAAGTTTGGTTGCTGTATTGTGTTGGGTGGCTGCTTGGTCAGCCAGACAGTTCCCTTTTGCCTGAAGTGTGTCCACCCTCTGGTGGCCTCTACAGTGCATTACTGCCACTGCAGCAGGTTCCCATGCTGCTTCCAACAGCAGCAGAATTTCCTCTTTATTTTTTATTTCTTTGCCAGATGTAAATAACCCCCTTACTTTATATATGGCTCCATGTAAGGTAGCAAAGACATACTGTGAATCAGTATATTTACCCTCTTACCTTCAGCCAATTTTAGTGCTTGTATAAGTGCCCAGAGCTCTGCTTGTTGATCTGACCAATGTGTGGGGAGCTGTCCTGCCTTGAGGGTTGTATCTGTTGTGGTTACCACATATCCAGTATTTCCTGTTTCAAGTAGCTGGTCCCATCTGTGTAGTAAGTGTCATCTGGTTGACTTTAAAGAGACATCTCTAAGGTCCAGATGGCTAGAGTAGACTGCCTCTAGCATCTCCTCACAGTCATGCCTGGGAGGGCCTTGCCTCACCTGCAAATAAGTCGCTGGGAGCCTGACAGGATTCCACCTCTATTCGGGGTTTTTCACATAAAAGTCCTTGATAATGTAACATCTGAGAAGTGGAAAGCCATTTTGTCCCAGGCCCTATTAGGAGAGAGGCGATGGCATATAGTACTTTTACTCTAATAGTCTGTCCCTTAGTCAGTTTGTCAGCCTCTCTTGTTAAGATGGTGACAGCTGCCACTGCTCTCAGACATGGACGCCATCCAGAGGCTACAGGATCCAGCCTCTTGGGTAATGTGCACAGGTCAGTGCCATGAGCCTATTCTTTGTGCCAGCACCCCAAGTGCTACTTGTTCTTTCTCATGGATGTACAGAGTGAAAGGTTTGGTCAAATCAGGGAGGCCTAACGCAGGGGCCTCTGTCATGGCTCTCTTTAATTGTGCAAAAGCATGATTCTGTTCTGGTCTCCAAGTTAGAGAGTCATTTCAGGGCCCATAGTGGTGGCATATAAGGGTTTAGCTATTTGTGACAAGCCAGATATCCAAATCTGGCAGGAACCCATGGCTCCCCAAAATTTTCTCACTTCCCTTTTGGTAGTAGGCTGGCTTATCCAATTGATTACTTGTTTTTGTTCTAAGCCTAGAGCATGCCTCCCCTCCTTTATAACAAATCCTAAGTACTTTACCTCAATCTGGCAGATTTGGACCTTTTTTCTTGACACCTTATATCTGGCCTATTCCAACAGGCCCAGGAAAGTCTTAGTTCCTTCCCAGCATTGAGTATGAGACTCTGCCGTAAGGAGTAGGTCATCCACATTTTGCAGAATTTGACACTTGGTAGCATCCAATGGGAAGGAGAGGAGGTCTGTTGCTAGAGCTTCCTCAAATATAGTAGGGAAATTTTTAAATCCTTGTGGTAGTTGATTAAACATCATCTGGATCTTTCAACCCATTTCAAGGTCCTCCCATTCTAAAACAAAAATCCTCCAATTAGTCAATTGGAGCCACTCTTATACAAAAGAAAGCATCTTTCAAGTCCAAACAAGTGAAATACTGGGCATTAGGAGATATTATGCTTAGTAAGGTATTGGAATTAGGGACAGTTGGGTGTAAGGTCACCATCACCTCATTTGCTAACCTTGGGTCCTGAATTGGCTGATAATCTTTTTGCTTATCCTTCTTTTGCAGCTTCCCTAGTGGCTCAGATGGTAAAGTATCTGCCTGCAATACGGGAGACTCGGGTTTGATCCCTGGGTTAGGAAGATCCCCTGGAGAAGGAAATGGCAGCCTGCTCCAGTTCTCATCCTTCTTTCCTGGGAGGGTAAGGGTGTTCTGTGGAGAGAGGCATTCCACCAGTATGTCTGCCTGCTTCAGCCTATCAATGTGAAGCTTGATTCCCTCCCTGGCATCCAGAAGTATAGGATTTTTTTTTTCCTTATGGGCTCGGCCTGTGCCTTTAAGTCTGTTACCACCAGAGGGTGGTTTTTCGCAAGTCCAGGGGTTTATTTTCACACCATACTTCAGGAAACAGCTTTGTTAACACTTTGTGGGTGACTGATAGAGCTTCCATTCATCTTCCCTCGGTATTGTCACAGACAGAAGGAAAGTTTCTGTTCCCACCTGTAATTTTGTGAAAAGGATATTTGAGCTCCCAGTTTAGTCAATAAGTCTCTTCCCAATAATGGGACTGGACATTCACGAACATACAAGAATTCATGCACAACTTGGTCCCTCCTATCTGGCATAACCTGGATTATAGAAAACCTGCTGTATCTTCCCTCTAGTTGCCCCAACAATTCTGATAGATTTGTGATAGTGATAGTCAAGGAGGCCACTTGAGTTGTTACCACCAAAAACTCAGCTCCTATGCCCACCATAAAGTCTATAGAACAGTCCCCCACTTCTAATGTCCCACAGGCTCCTATGGACCTTGTTCACTGGAACCTCAGCTACTCTATTCAGAGTCCATGCCAGCCATCCCAATCAGGGTGTCTGCCGGCTCAGAGGCCATTGGCTTAGTCTTGTTTAAGGGGCATTCATTTTTCCAGTGCCCAAACCCATGACATCTGGCACACTGGTCTTGCTGGAGGGATGTTCAGGGGCCTGGTGTCCTAGGGTTTCGCTGGGGTGGAGCAGCTGGCTGTTTATTGGGATCTGGAAAGCCCAGCACAGGGGCCAGGAGAGACATCTTTTGATGAGACTTTTTGTCACTTTCCTTTTGTTTTTACTCGGCCTCCTTTATAGCCTCCTGGTCCCAATTGACAAAAACCTGGTCAGCAATTTCTATCAGCTGGGTGTTGGTAAGAGCTGAGAATCCCTCCATTTTTTTTTTTTTTTTTTGAGTTTTCTTCTAATGTTGGGATATGACTGGACCACAAAGGCAACATTTATAAGTCTTTGGTTCTCAGGGACCTCTGGATCAAAGTGGGTGTACTGTCGGAAGGCCTCACACACTCTCTCATAGAACTCTGTTCGAGTCTCATCTGTTTTTTGGATCATGGTGTTCGTCTTATGTTAGTGGGCTTGCGAGCCCCCCTTTTGAGGCCTTGTATTATAGCCCTCTTATATTTTTTCCAAGGACTGCTTACCTTGGTCAGTTTTGAAGTCCCAGTCTGGTCTTCTATCAGGAGTGGCTTCGTGGGTGCAAGTTTCAGGATCCAGCTGGCCCTCTGGTGCATTTTCCCAGCACCATTTTCATGTCTCTTTAAGGATCTGGGTCTCTCTTCTGTATTGAAGAGGGTGAGGAGAAGTTGGCCTATATCATCCCACACCATCCTGTGGATCCTAAAAATAGTCTCCATTAGGTGAATCATGCCCTGCAGTTTCTCAGAATAGGGAGTGTGCCTTTGCCAGTTTAAGAGATCTGTGGTAGAGAATGGCTGAAAGTAAAGAGAAGTGGGGCCAGGATGGATGTGCCCATCAGGCACCATCTGTGGTGCTGCCTGGACCTCACTGAGAGGCATTTGCAAAACCCCTTTTTCCTGCGGCTTCTATGTGGACCTCAGTTGTTTCCAAACACTTGGTTCCCAGCTCTTTTCTCCTTCTAGAGTGGGGAGGGGAGGATATAATGCCAGCACAGTCACTCCTATTGTCCCTGGTGGTACAGTAGCAGGGAGGGAAGCCTCCTCCACTGAGGGAGGTGGGAGAGGAAAATCTTCTTCTTCTCCTATTTCCTCTCCCTATTCTGAGGGCCTCCTCTGTGTTCGCCAATGTAGGGGAGGAAGCAGGAGTTCTTCTGGATCACTACATTCTTTCTTTGGCTTTTATTGCTGGGGCTTTGCCTGAGCCAGCAGAATCTTGCTTTCCTGTCTTCTGAGATAACATACCCGTACCCAGGGGGGTGAGTTTTGCACAATCAATAGCTATGAGTCGATGTACAGTAACTGATCTGGCTGCCTGGTTACCTCAGAGTACACAGTCCAAATTTTGTTCAGTTCTAGGGTTCCTTCTGAGGGCCATCCTACCCCAAAGGATGGCCAGTCTATCTCGCAGAAGGTCCTAAGCTTGTTTGCAATTAACTTTATACCATAGTCTCCTCCAAAGCCCTTTCTGAAGTTTTTAATCAGACATTTAAAAACGGTTAACTTGGATTTTCTGCCACCCATCCTGCTTTTACTTTCCTTCTATCACTTACAGCAAGTCCAACTTCTATTTTGTCAGTCCTTTGCCGGGGTCTTATATCCCAGCCACCACCGATGTCTCCCCTCAAAGGAGCAAGACAACTGCCACTTTACCTCAGGCATGCTGCTGCTGCTGCTAAGTCGCTTCAGTTGTGTCTGACTCTGTGCAAGCCCATAGAGGGCAGCCCACTAGGCTCCGCCGTCCCTGGGATTCTCCAGGCAAGAACACTCGAGTGGGTTGCCATTTCCTTCTCCAATACATGAAAGTGGAAAGTGAAGTTGCTCAACTGTGTCTGTCTCTCAGTGACCCCATGGACTGCAGCCTACCAGGCTTCTCCATCCATGGGATTTTCCAGACGAGAGAACTGGACTGGGTTGCCATTGCCTTCTCCATGAGTTTGTCCTAATTTCTTTCATTATTTTTTCCTTTTTTCCTCTCTGCTTTATTTATTTCCACCATTCTATCTTCCACCTCACTTATCCTCTCTTCTGCTTCAGTTATTCTACTGTTGTTTCCCTACAGAGTGTTTTTTATCTCAGTTATTACATTATTCATTATTAATTTATTCTTCTTTATTTCTTCTAGGTCCTTGTTGAACACTTCTTACATCTTTTCAATTCTTGATGCTAGTCTATATTTCTGTAACTCCATTTTGTTTTCAAGATTTTGGATCATCTTCACTATCACTATTCTGAATTCTTTTTCAGATAGCCTCCCTATCTCCTCCTCTTTTGTTTGTTTGGTTTGGTTATTTATCATGTTCCTTTACCTGCTGAATATTTCTCTGCCTTTTCATTTTGTTTAGTTTGCTGTGTTTGGGGTGCCCCTTCTGCATGCTGGAAGTTCGTGGTTCCTCTTTAGTGTGGAGCCTGCTCCCTATAGGTGGGCTTGGCCTAGTGGCTTGTTAAGCTTTCCTTATTGGGGGAGCATGCATCTGTGTTCCAGTGGGTTGAGCTGAATCTTTTCTCTGGAGTTCAGTGAAGTGTCCAGTAATGAGTTTTGGGGTGTCTATACATTTGGCATTTCTCTGAACAGCCTGTCTTTTAATGTGTTCTTGCTTTGTCGGAGAATTAGCATGGTATGTCTTGCAGTGGAACCTGTTGGCTCCTGGGTGGAGCTTGATTTCAGTGTACATTTGGAGGCTTTGGGTTGAGCTCTTGTCTATTAATATTCTCTGGAATCAGGAGTTCTCTGAAGTTCTCAAGTTTTGCAGTCAAGCCTCCTGCCTCTGGTTTTCAGTCCTTCTCTTACAGGCTTGTTCATCCTTACAGCACAGATGATAAAACATCTAGGTTAATGGTGAAACAATTCTCCACAGAAAGGGACCACGAAAGATTCACAGAGTTACATAGAGAAGAGAAGTGGCAGGAGGGAGATAGAGGTGGCCAGGAGGAGAAAAGGGGATGTCAAAAGTAGAAGCAGCAATCTAGCCAGTAATGAGTTCACTCAGTGCTCTCCACAATCCAGAACACCCAGAGTAATTCACAGAGTTACACAGAGAACAGAAGAGGAAGGAGGGAGATAGGTGTAACCTGGAGAGAAAAGGGAGAGTCAAAAAGGGAGTTAGTAATCAAGCCAGGAGTCATATCCCTAAGTGAAAATGGGTACTGAAGATTAGATTCTTAAAGGTACAAAACTGAAATCAAATATCAAAAAACAAAGATTAAAAATCTAGAATAGAGGTTAGACTCTAAAAAATACAATATAAAAAATACAAAACAAAATCAATCTCAAAAATTAAAAATATATATGTATGAAATTTGCTTTAAAAATAGGGTCTTTTTTTGCAAGGTAATAGTAGGTTATAAGAATAAAAATTAAAGCAGTAATAAAGAACTTAGTTTTTTAAAGAGAATTAAAAAGTGATAATAGTAAAAATTTATCTAGGAATTTCTCTGGAGTTATTGTGGGCAGTGTAGGGTCAGTTCAGTTTCAGATAGTTCTCTGCTCCAGATTGTACTTGTTCTGAAGGTCTATAGGTCCCCTGCAATGCACATTGTTAACTACAGAGTTTTAATCTGTTTCACCTGTCACTTTCAGAATGGTTCCCTCTTCTTTGTTTATTTTGCCTTCTGTTTGCAAGTCTCTTCAGTGTCTAATTTCCACCCTGACACAAGGGAGCGAAGGTGACCACTTATTTAGCCTCACTTGTCCTGTTGCTTTTTGGGGAGGCAGGGACATTACAATTATCGCTGGAGTGTTTGGGGAGTATGTGCAGTGTATGAACCACCCTGGGTTTGCCACAGCCCAAGGTGGGTCTACACTGGGTCTACACTGCTTCCTGGGTCTACACTGCTCAGACTCCAGGGTGCTCTGCAGGGGCACTGTCCCAAATGGGCCCTGACTTTGTTGCACTTTCCAGGTGTAGGCTGCTGTGGTTCTCAGTTACTCTGCAAGGGCACAGACCCAGTTGGGAATTTGTTTTGTAACCTTCCAAGATCTAAGCAGCTCAGGCAACCAGGTGCTTAGCAAGTGCACTGTCCCTGGTGGGTTGTGCGTCTTAATAATTTCACCTGTCCTGGCTACTTGATTTCCTGGGTGTGCCATGAGAACACTGTCTCAGGTGTGCCATGTGTCTCCTCTGGGCAGCTGATCTTGGGCTGCTACTGTCCTGGTGGATGTCAACCACCCAGGATCCCAGGAAGACATGGTTGGCAACTGGGAACCTGCTCACAGTTTGGTGGAATATGCTATCTCTGGGTCTGAAATTGCAGCAGCCCCTTGCCTTCCTGCTCTGGCTTTCACATGCCTGCCTCTCTGCCTCTGGAAGTGGAGGGACCAATATGCAGCTAGCTAGCTTTCCTTTGGTATTTTCTCAATACTTTGTTCTCTGAACACTCCAGGCTGTGGGTTAGAGCCTTTCCAGGGAAAGTTTTTTTTTTTTTTTGTCTCCCTGGAAATCCCACAGTTTAGGTTGCTATTTCATGTTTGCTGCCTCAGATTATCCTCAGGACATTCAGGCCTGATTTCTGGGGCCGGTGATGCAGCCCGCACCTCCCTGCCCTGCTCCTGCTTGCTGGTGGTGGACACAAACATCTGGGCTACTGGTAGTTGTGGTTAAGGCCTAGTCTGTGGGTTTTGTTTTTTTTTTTCCTCCCAATTATGTTGCCTCTGAGATTACAAAACTCCTCACAGAGCTGCCTGAGAGAGGGTTTCCTACTGTGTGGAAACTTCTCATTCACAACTCCCTCTGCAGGGCAGGTCTCCAACCATAAATCGTTTGTCTCTCTTTCTGTCTTTTATAATTTGTCCTACCTCCTTTCAGAAAGAATGGGCTCCCTTTCTGGGTGCCTGGTGACATCTACCACCATTCAGAGTTGCTTTGTGGAACTTGCTCATCATTCAAATGATCTTTTGATGAATTTGTGGGGGTGAAAATGTACTCCCAGTCTTATTCCTCCTCCATCTTCGGACCACTCCCAAGAACTTCTAGAAGTGGATTTTAAGTGTCACCCCCTCACAGTATTTTTTCCTCTGCAAAAAAACTACAGTGTACAAAGTACTCTAGACAGAAGTGGGACTAGAAAGAAATATGAATCTGTGTCCCTACCTAGGCAATAATTATATTGGCTGAATCCCTCTGATGTAACTATTTTAGAGCTCTGGATCCTATTTAAGGAATACAGTTGGCAGAGGAAAGCTTGATTAATTAATTTTGTTCAATTTCAGCGTTATCACGGTAAGAACTGCCCATTTTCCAAGCCTAGCCTCATGGCACTAGTTCTACATCAGTTCCTGGAGCAGCTTGCGTAACACTCTGGGAAACCAGAATATGCAAAAATAATCTTGTCTGTATTTGTGTTCTACTTATGAATTACAAACGCACTTTCTTTCATTGTTCTAACTCGCTCTCACTCTGGCTCATCATTTTCCATTCCTTTGCTTCAACTTTCTCTTTTCCCTTTCTGGAAGCTAGCACTGAAGTACAGGATATTCAAAACCAAAACATATGTGAGAGAAATTAGAAAGTAATTGAACCTGCCCAGGGAAAGACACAGGATCAGGAAAGTCATGAAAGTATCTTAACTTTATACTCAGCTTTCCTTAGCACTGATATCCTATGAGGGATATGGATGTTTAAGGAGTAGTTTTGGGTATTACTGATGTTAAATTGGTAGAAATTCTAATTATAATAATGTAGTTTTCATATGTTAAATGTATTCTTTTTGGTTACCACAATGAAATTAACACTATACACAAAAAGAGTTAGAATGTTCCACTACAAAAATTAACTGAACACAATAGAAGACAGTAATATAAGAAATAAGAGACAAAACACCTATAAGGTTTACATATAGAAAAAATACAAAATGAACGAAGTCACTCCTTAGCAGTTTTACTTGAAATATAAATTAATTAAACTCTACAGTTAAAAGGCTGAGTCTGAAAAAATGGGTAAAACAACATGATCAACTAAATGTGGTCTACAAGAGACTCATTTTAAATCCAAAGATAGAATGAAAGTGAAGGAGAAGGGGAGGTAATATTCCATGCAAAGAGTAACCAAAAAACCATGGAAAGAGCAGGAGTGACTACATGAACATTATGCAAAGTAATCGTTAAATCTGAACAGTTTAAAAGAGATGAAAATGGTATTATTATATACTGATGAAAGATTCAAGACACTGAGAAGATAAAACAATTATATACATTACTTAGCAATACCAACAATAGATAATCATGTATGAAATAAAACTAGACAAACTTGAAAGGAGAAACAGACATTTCTACAACCCAAAACAGATAGTAAGGAAACAGAAGAATAAAATAACAATAATTCAACTGAGCTACAAGAGATATGAAAGACATTTTACCTAACAAGAGAATAAACAGTCTTCTCAAGTGCTCATGGACATATTCCAGGGTGGATCATATACTAGACCACAAATTAAGCATTAATGGAAAGATACATTATCATACATATCCAACTCCAACAAAATGAATTTAGATACCAATAATGAATGGAAAATTAAGAAATTTAGCACAATTAATTTAATGCAATAACAACACAGTTTGTTTTTTTGTTTTTTGGTTTTTTTTGAACAACACGGTTTTTAACAACAAAATGATCAAGGAAGAAATCACAAGGAAAATTTAGACAAAAATGAAAACATACTAAAACTTATCAGATGCAGTGATAGGGAAGAAATTAAAAACTTCAAATTCTTATGCAAACAAGTATTTGTCTCAAATTGACAACCTAATTTTATAACCTAAGGAATTAGAAAAAAAAAAAAAAAAAGAATAAACTAAACTCAAAACTAGCAGAAGGAAGGAAGTCATAAGGACTAATGATCATATAATAGAACTATAAGATGGAAAAAATTATAGAAGAATCAATGTACTAAAAGTTGGTTCTTTGAAAACATTAATACAATTGACAAACTTTTAGGTAAATGAACTAAAAGAACAGAGGGACTCTTTCTAGGACAAATTCCTAGAAACACAAGATTAACCAGGGTTAAACCAAAAGAAAAAGAATTCTTGAACATACTTATAATCAGTAAGGAGATTGAATCTGTAATAAAGATCTCTTAAAAAAGAAAAGCCCTTAATGAATCAGCAAGATGGTGGAGGAGTATGTGGATTGGAGTACTTTTGTTCCCACAGATTTATCAGGAATACATCTTAAGACACAGAAGATCTTGCAGAACAGCAGCTGAGAGCAGGCAGGAGTCCCTGACCACCAGAAAGGAATGTATAGATCCACACAAAAAAGAATGAAAGAAGGAAGGGAAAAAGAGGAGAGTGAGTAGAACTGGACCTACACCCCAGGGGTATGTGAACTGAAGCAAGTGTGAGATCTCCACATAGGAGTAATAATTTGAGACAGAGGGGAGGAAGCTGAGGCTGTTGAGGGAGTGAAGCAGCTGATCTATGAGAGTCTGAATGGAGTGATAATCACACGGACAATCCATGCCATAGCCCTGCATGCCCCAGTGAGGGACAATAGTCCCTGGGAATCTGCAACAGCTGGGAACTGGACCGTAGGGATTGGAGAACAATCACATGGTAAGGTCTGCTGTTGACTGTGGGGAAATGGCCTGCAGGGATATGAGATCACAGTAGGAAATGCCTTTGGAGGACAGACGAACAGCCATAGAGGCAGGGCAACACTGCTGAGTCATGTGCAAGGGTGGAACCTTCACTGTAACTTCTTTCTGTCTCCAACAATAGAGAAGGACCCCAGCCAGAGGGGCCTTTGACCACCTGCTGTGCTGAGCAATAGAGATGGAAAACCAAGGAGACTGTTTCAGTAAAAAGAACCCTTTTCAAACTAATCTTCGGTGCCTGTGGTCACTGGCTCTGCTGCATCCCTGGCACCACTGAGGTCACCGCCCACACCTAGCCCTCACTGGGACAGACCCAAGTCCTCCAGGGCAGCCTCAGGAGCAAACCCCAGTGGACAAACCACATGCAGAGGTGGAGATAAAACCACAGTTGAACCCTAAGGGCAGGGTGGTTAATGAAGAGGATCAAAAACCTTTCCACCAGCTGTACAAGCTGCACATTAAATTCACATGATCAACTACACAGACGCTGTCTCTATGGAATACATGAAAGAAAAAGTGAGAGTTCCCACAGAGGAAAACACATTGCTCTGGCAGTTTTAAGAACACACAGGAATAGGGTCAGATTAGAGTGTGACAGTCCCAACAGCAGGTCCAGAGACCCATCCTCCCCAGCATTGGAGAGCTTCTTGGAGAGATGGAGCTGTGCTCTGGCTCATGGTGGGGACTAGGACATTGGCAGCTGGGATCCTAGGAAGACATTTATTATTATTACTATGTATTAATTTGTTCTGTTGTTGGTTCTGGAGTGTTTTCCTTTTTTCTTTCCTTTATCCCCCCTCTGTTGTCATGGTTGTTGCTTTTATTATTAGCATTATTTCTATTTAGGCTGCTGGGAACTTTTTAAAAAATCCTACTTTTTCAATGTTTCTACTTTTACTTTAGCTTTCTATGGTTCTGGTTTGTTGTTGTTGTTGTTCTGTTTCTTGGTTTGGTTCACAACAATCACTCAGCTGTGTCTGATTTCTTACGACCCCCATGGATTGTAGCAAGTCAGGCTCCCCTGTCCTTCACCATCTCCCAGAGTTTACTCAAACTCATGTATATTAAGTTGGTGATGCCATTTAACCATGTCATCTCTGCCATCCCCCTTCTCCTCCTGACTTCAATCTTTTCCAACATCAGAGTCTTTTCTAATGAGTCAGTTCTTTGCATCAGGTGGCCAGAGTACTGGAGCTTAAACTTCAGCATCAGTCCTTCCAGTGAATATTCAGGACTGATTTTGGACTGGTTATATCTCCTTGCAGTCAAAGGGACTCTCAAGAGTCTTCTTCAGCACCACAGTTCAAAGGCATCAATTCTTCTGTTTTTATAGTTTTTCCTTAATATTCACAGACTTTTTCAGTATATACTTCTCTTTAATTTTGCCTTTCTATTTTCACTATTTTTTTTGCTCCTCTTCTCTTTGCCTTATTCCTAACTTTTCTTTGCTTTATGTCTCACAAAGCTAGTGTAGATGATGGAATTCCAGCTGAGTTGTTTCACATCCTAAATGATGAGGCTGTTAAAGTACTGCACTCAATATGCCAGCACTTTGAAAACTCACCAGTAGCCACAGGACAGGAAAAGGTGTTTTCATTCCAATCCCAAAGAAGGGAAACACTAAAGAATATTCAGACTACCATATAATTGTACTCACTTCACATGCTAGTTAGGTAATACTAAAAATCCTTCAAATTAGGCTTCAGCAGTATATGAACTGAGAAATTCTAGATACAAAATCTGGATTTAGAAAGAGCAGAGGATCTATTGATCAAATTGCCAACTTCTATTGGACCACGGAAAAAGCAAAGGAATTACAAAAACACATCTACTTCTGCTTTATTGACTACACTAGTGCCTTTGACTGTGTGGATCATAACAAATGGTGGGAAATTGTTAAAGAGATGAGAATAACAAACCACCTTACCTGTCCTCTGAGAAGCATGAATGCAGGTCAAGAAGCTGTAGTTAGAACTGGACGTGGAACATGGACTGGTTCAAAATTAGGAAATGAATACATCAAGTCTGTATATTTTCACCAGGCTTATTTAACATACTTGCAGAGTACATCATGCAAAATGTCTGGATGGATGTATCACAAGCTGGAATATGGATTGTTGGGAGAAATAACAACCTCAGATATGCAGATGATGTCACTCTAATAGTCGAAAGCAAAAAGGAACTAAAGAGCCTCTTGATGAGGATGATGGAGGAGAGTGAAAAAAGCTGGCTTAACACTCAATATTCAAAAAACTAACGAAATGGTGGCAGGTTTACTGTTTTGGGACTCCAATATTACTACAGACAAAGCTAGTTGAGGTGATGGAATTCCAGTAGAGCTATTTCAAATCCTAAAAGATGATGTTGTTAAAGTACTGCACTCAATATGCCAGCAAATGTGGAAAACTCAGCAGTGGCCACAGGACTGGAACAAGTCAATTTTCATTCCAATCCCGAAAAGAATATTCAAACTATAGCACAATTGCACTCATCTCACACACTAGCAAAGTAATGCTCAATATTCTCCGAGCCAGGCTTCAACAGTATGTGAACTGTGAACTTCCAGATGTTCAAGCTGGATTTAGAAAAGGCAAAGGAACCAGGGATCAAATTGCCAACATCTGTTGGATCATCAAAAAAGTAACAGAGTTCCAGAAAAACATCTACTTTTGTTTTATTGACTATGCCAAAGCATTTGACTGTGTGGATCACAACAAAATGTGGGACATTTTTAAAGCAATTAGAACTCCAGACCATCTTACCTGCCTCCTGAGAAATCTGTATGCAGGTCAAGAACCAACAGTTAGAATTGGACATGGAACAGCAGACTGGTTCCAAATAGGGAAAGGAGTACATCAAGGTTGTGTATTATCACTGTGCTTATTTAACTTATATGTAGAGTACATCAAGCAAAATGCCAGGCTGGATGAAGCATAAGCGGGAATCAAGATTGCTGGGAGAAATATCAATAACCTCAGATATGCAGATGATACCACCCTTGGGGCAGAAAGCAAAGAAGAACTAAAGAGCCTCCTGATGAAAGTGAAAGAGGAGAGTGAAAAAGTTGGCTTAAAATCCAACATTCAGAAAGCTAAGATCATGGCTTCTGGTCCTATCACTTCATGGAAAATAAATGGAAACTGTGGAAACAGTGGCAGACTTTATTTTTGGGGGCTCCAAAGTCACTACAGATGGTGACTGCAGCCATGAAATTAAAAGATGCTTGCTCCTTGTAAGAAAAGCTATTACCAACCTGGATAGCATATTTAAAGCAGAGATATTACTTTGCAGACAAAGCTCTGTATAGTCAAAGCTATTGTGTTTCCAGTAGTCACATATGGATGTGAGAGTTGGACCATAGAGAAGGCTGAGTGCCGAAGAATTGGTGCTTTTGAAGTGTGGTGTTGGAGAAGACTCTTGAGACTCCCTCGGACTGTAAAGAAATCTAATCAGTCAATCCTAAAGGAAATCAACTTGAATATTCATTGGAACAATTAATGTTCAAGTGTCAATACTTCGGCTACCTGATGTGAAGAACTCATTGGGAGAGACCCTGATGCTGGGAAAGACTGAGCGTAGGAGGAGAAGGGGACAACAGAGGAAGAGATGGTTGGACAGAATCATTGACTTGATGGACATGAGTTTGAGCAAACTCCAGGAGATAGTGAAGGACAGGGGTGACTGGAGTGGTGCAGTTCATGCAGTTGCAAAGAATCAGACACAGCTTAGAGACTGAACAACAACAATCTTCACAGTCTTCACTACTGTATTTTTGTAGTAGTTTTGAAATCAGGGAGTATGAACCCTTTGCTTTTGCTCCTCTTTTTTCAGGATTTGTTTGCCTATTATTCCAGGAGGTTCTCTGAGATTCCAAATAAATTTGAGAATGTGTTTTTCTATTTAAAAAAAAATTCAGATTTTCACACTGAGTACATTAAATGTTTATATCACTTTGGGTGAAAAAATGACAGCCTAATAGTATTATAACTTCAGTCCATGAACATGATGTCTTTCCATTTATTTTATTCTTCAATTTCTTTTAGAAATGTTTTATAGTTTTCATCACATAACTCTTTTATATACTTGGTTAACTTAATATTAAACATTTAAGTTATCTTTTAGATACCACTTTAATTGGAATTTTAACTTCATTTTCACATTGATTAGTGATTCATATAGAAGGTAATGTCTTTGCATCCCTGCCTCTTCACTAATTTAAGTTCTAGAACTTTTGCTTGTGTGTTCGTGTGTGAGATCATAAAATTTATTTACATATAAGAGCATATCAAGTAAAACACAGATAATTTTACTTCTTATTTCTTAACTTAGATGCTTCTTATTTTTTATTCTTTCCTAATTGGTCTGTATAGGATTTCCACTGCAATGCTGAAAAGAAATGCTAAAAGCAAGCATCATCATCATAGAAGAAATACTTCATTTTCATCATTTATTATGAGTCTGATGTAGGTTTTTATTATCCTTGGTAGTTTCCTTCTAATCCTATTTGTTGAGTGTTTTATCATTGGACAATATTGCCTGTTGTCAAATATGAGTCCTGGATAAATGACTGTAATTTGTCAATGTCTACATTCCCTTACATGTAGATGAGTCTCATCTAATAAGTACGAAAAGTCCAGCAAGGCCCTGCCCAAAGGAAACTTCTCCCTTGTCTGGGAAGGTTGCCCACCTTGGAAGAAGGGCCCAGGTTTTGGTAGTCTGGATAGGGATGCCTGCCTGCAGCACCATGGACTGGCTGTCACAGCATGTCACCCACCTTCACGGCCTCCCTCCAGAGGCCAAAATCATCTGTTCACCAGGCCATGAATGTAACCACTTGAAATCTTCTTTTCACAGAATGCAACTGATGCATTATGTCATCTATGGAAGTGCCTCCTGTTTCTTCTTGTATGAGATCATTCTGCTGGCAGAAGGCTTCTATACCATAAGCTCAGTGAAAGAACTGTACAGGCAGATTAAAAAAACTGCCTGTGCTGGGTGCATCAGTGGGATGGTGAGTAGAGATCCCCAGTGACTGACAGCCAGCCAGAGCCACAGCTCTGTGTGTTTCTATGTATTGAAGATTTGGTAAAAGCTCACTGATAGTGCATGAAGAGTCTATGATACAGGTAATGTTCATTCTGATTTAAAGTCAGGAACATGAAGAAAGCCTCAGCATATTATTGAGGATAAATTAAAATCAATGACTGGCAGTACTTAATTGTTTTGATTATTAATGTACAGATAAAAAAATTACTGAAGTTCTTTTGAAATGTTAACTTCCTATTAAGAAAAAAATAATTTTCATAACTATCATTTCTCTCCTTTGGTTTTAAATATGGACAAATTTGAATGTGACTTTTATGGTTATAAAGACTTCTATACACTATTAGAAATTGTCATGATGCTTCTGGATGTATTTATCAAGCACTTATTACAGTAGGCAGCTAGCACTTATCTCATCAGTGGCAGTGCAAGGATTTAAATTTAGACCTCTGTCATCAACAAGTATATGAACTAAGGCAGGCACTAAGAAATTACAATCTTTACATGAAATCTATTCAAGTACCCATTTGTTTATTTTCTTTTAAGAGTTTATGAAGAAACAATGGTTCTTATATTTGAACATCTTTCACAGGGGCAACGGGGATGAAGTCTAATCATGAGAAAATCATACAAAGGAAATTTAAATGTTGTTGGCACATAGCTACATCCATTCAACAAGCTGTGGCACAAGTGGTAGTGAACTATTTTGGAGATCTGAACTAGGCTTCAGGGATGGGGTAGAGGAACACAAATCAAAACACTGGGAAAGATGAACTCTTTATGGCTCTATACTTCAGTATGAGGTGAGAGAAAGGGAAGAATGCTAAGTCTCTGGATTAGGCAATGCATTTGAGGAGGAAAAAAGTGAAAAATGCAAGGATATATAAATGTATATACTAGTACACACTTGGACACAAAACCTTCCAAAGGACAAATAAGAGTCCTCATGAGACTGTCATTTGAGAAAACTATATTGTTTAGAAGTATTTATGGAGATGAAATACCACCCTCATTTCTATCACTTCTTTATTGATCTGAAATTTTTCAATCCCAGAACCAAAAATGGATCCTGAATTCACTTTGGCTTTTTAAGGTTCAGTTCAAAGAACAATGGAAACAATGAATATAAGGTTTTGGGAATTTCAGTTCAGTTCAGTTTAGTCGCTCAGTTGTGTCCGACTCTGTGCGACCCCATGCACTGCAGCACGCCAGGCCTCCCTGTCCATCACCAACTCCTGGAGTTTACTCAAACCCCTGTCCATCGAGTAGGTGATGCCATCCAGCCACCTCATCCTCTGTCATCCCCTTCTCCCCCTGCCCCCAATCCCTCCCAGCATCAGGGTCTTTTCCAATGAGTCAACTCTTCGCATGAGGTGGCCAAAGTACTGGAATTTCAGCTTCAGCATCAGTCCTTCCAATGAACACCCAGGACTGATCTGCTTTAGGATGGACTGGTTGGATCTCCTTGCATTCCAAGGGACTCTCAAGAGTCTTCTCCAACACCACAGTTCAAAAGCACCGATTCTTCGGCACTCAGCTTTATTCACAGTCCAACTCTCACATCCATAGCCATTATTTAAAAAGACAAGTCAGAGGCTATTATTCAATTAGAGGGAATCTGTTTTTTTCTGTGTTTGTGTGTGTGTGTGTGTGTGTGTGTGTGTGGCAAGGAGGAGCTGGTTTTTTCTAAAAAAGTGAAGAGTACATAATAATAAAAACCAAAAAAATCTTCCTGGCAACTTTTAGACAACTGTTTACCCCTGCTAACTTCTACTCATGAAGTAGTAAAAGTGAAAGGGATTAACTTCTGCAATGGCATAGATGCAAATCAGCAACTACCTGATGTTGAACATTTTAGATACTTGAATATTTGAACTTTTGCCTTATCATTCAGGGTTTGCTAATTAGTACAAGAAGCCAGTGCCAAAGCAGTGGGTGCTTCATTCTAAGCCAGATGGGAGGCCACGTGGGCCTTTTTGGAGCAGTTCTTATGCGGATTGTGTGGTGAGCAAATATGAAGCTTCTGTACCACAGTACAGGCTGGAAGACTATCCTCTATTCCACATAGACTGCATTTATCCTTTCTATATTTTATGGTCTATTTAAGGAAAGGTGTATTCTAGAAACCTGAAAAGCCACTGTTGTTTGGGGAAGAGCTGTATTATCTTCACTCATTTCTTGACTGGTTACCTGTACCTTGAACACTGTGCTTTTGTTGATATATCAAATGGATATTGAATGGGCTTTCATGGCAGCATGGGAGGAAGACTTAGGTGACTGATGAGAGCTGGAGCAACATGCTAAGAACTCTAACTTGTTTGAGTTAGGAAAGACTATAACTCTGCCCATCAGGGAGAACAGAACTGCCCATCAGAATTCCTTACTGTCCCCACCCCTACCCTGCTCACTAGGGGAAGCAGATATCAATGCCCGGCTGCTGCTGCTGCTAAGTTGCTTCAGTCATGTCCAACTATTTGTGACCCCATGGACTGCAGCCTACCGGGCTCCTCCATCCCTGGCATTTTCCAGACAAGAGTACTGGAGTGAAAAAAAAAACAAAAAACAAACAAACAAAAAAAAGAGTACTGGAGTGGATTGCCATTGCCTTCTCCATGAATGCCCTAGGGAGCTCTAACTACTGCAGGAAGGGAGGTCCACCAAAGAACTACCAGACATTTTCTAAGTGTATATGTCTTATTAGAAAGAAAGTATTTTTGTTTTGAAGGGGAAGAAAAAGAAATCGTATAATGGAGTACCCAATTATAATTACTAGGGAGAAACAAACTATGAAGCTGCTGAAATCTGAGTTTCTCTGGTGTCTCAGTGGTAAAGAACCCACCTGGCAATGAAGGAAACAAAGATTCAATCTCTGATCCAGGAAGATCCCATAGCCTTGAGGCAACTAAGTCCATGTACCACAACTATTGAGCCTGTGCTCTAGAGCCCGTGCTTTGCAACAAGAAAAACCACAGCAATGAGAAGCTCAAGCACCACACCTAGAGAGAAGAGGCTACATCTAGAGAAAAGGCTGTGCAGCACCAAAGACCCATCACAGCCAAAATAAATAAAATATTTTAAAAGAATCTACTGAAATTTGCTTTGGCATTTTAAAAAATTCACAAAGTTTGGAAAACTTGTGTTCTTGAAATAAAACAAAGTGAGTTGTTTCTACAGTTTCCTTAGGTGACCAAAAGGAGGCAACTGAGCGTGGCTGCAAGGTGAACCTCACATGATCTAGCCTTGGGTCTTTGCAGTTAAAAAAAAATAGCTAAACTTAACTGAACTCCAAGGCCTCAGCCATGCACTCTGTGGGTATGTATTCTGAGAATGTAAATGTACAATATGGGAGATATTTTCACTAGTTCTATGATCTTGGACAAGATAGATCATCTCTTGGGCCTTATGTCCTACTTAACTAAAAGAAGGACTTGAAAAGTCCCTTTAACTGGCTTGATTCTCCTACTGTCCCTATTTGGCACCAGCTTTGGGGATACTGTTGTCCAATCAATGCTCTGACTGCATCCCACAGGTTCAGTATTGGGAGAAATGCCCTATTATTTCTTCTGGGGGCTGTTCTTTGCCCTGGTTAGTGACTTTTTTTTTTCCTTCTTGTCCTAGCTTATCTTCCTCACCTATGTGTTGGGAGTGGCCTGGCTAGGTGTGTTTGGTTTCTCGGCAGTGCCAGTGTTTATGTTCTAAAACATATGGTCCACTTGTGAAGTCATCAATTCCCCTCAGACCAATGGAACAGCAGGGGTGGAGCAGATCTGCATGGACATCAGGCAATATGATAATTCTTGTGCAATCCCCTGAATCATTGGTATCCTCTGTGCATATTTTTGGGCCTTAATTATTAGAGGAGCACCTAAGTATCTGAACCTGTTGCATCCATTATATTGGAAGATTTTATACTGTTTCCCTCAATATGCTCTATTTTCTGGATGGAAATATGAGACTTTTAGTTTCTAAAGAATGTCATTCAAAATGTTACATTTTCAAATTTCAAAGTATTTGATAAAAACATTCTGTGACAAAAAAATATTTTATAATGCAGTTAAGTAAAAACCACATGGATAGTCACTGAAAGAACTGTGTATTTTCCCTCGATTTTCTCATTTTTATCTCATTCAACTTTCCAAACTAATTTTGCACACAGTGCATAATCCACTTAATTAGCATATTCAAACTGTTCAACTAATGTCTTTTAAAATGTCTTTTAATTTAACTTCATTTATACTAAAAAACACAACATAAAATCCAGCTGCATTTTAAACTCTTCAGAAAGTACTCTATCAATGTCAGATGTTGGAAATCTCTTCAGATACATTTTCTAATGAGTGGGCTCCTCACCATAGGCAACTAAGGTTGATTCATTTTTACAGGACACAGAAAGCCAGGGTACCTCTTGTCCATCACTGCAGATTCCACTGTCCTTCTGAGTTAGAAACAAGGGGGAAAAGAGATTTTAATTAAAGCTGAAGTGGAAATAAATATTCTTTCAGAGCTTTTCTGGAGGGATGTGATTGTTCTCATTTTGATTCCTGCTTTTCCCAGGTGGCTTATCTTCATCATCTTATTTTATAGCATAATAGGGAGGTTATCGAAAACTACAAGTTGGATCAGTCTCTTCTCATAGAGATCAAGGTTCAACAATGCTGTTCTTTATGAGGGATTAAAAACAAATTCTACATTTTAATGTTGAAATTTTCATAAAAGAATTTCCAGACATTTATAATTTTCCTAGTTCTTAAATATTAGGGAATTTTTTTTCACTACAACTTTTGGTCTTTGGTAACTAATTTAAATCTTCTATGTTCTTGAAATCTTCTATATTCTTTTAAATCTTCTATATTCTTGAAATCACAGTCTGGAGACTTATCATTTCTCATTTTCCTGAAAAATGAAAGTTACTCTTGGCCTATGATAAAAGATGGGAGGGACTACAGATTGTACATTTTAATCTTTTTTTCCTTATCTCCTGACAAAAGTATAATTTAAGCTAGTTTAATATTTAAGCACACACCTATTCATGAAACATATGCAATTATCTTTAGGTTGCAGGGAGAAAACAATGGCAGCCTAATGGGCAGTTGCCACTATAAATTATACTGAGAGACCAACTATACACTCCACATGGGTTTTCTTTTGAAAAGATTTCCAATAGGACTTTTAATCCAAAATATTTCAATTTTTAATGTATTTAAAATATTAAACATAATAAAATGCATTTTTGCATTTAAAAACAAATAGGTACAAAATACAAATACAAAAATTTATTTGTGATTCATAAACTACACTGTCAAATTTTCAAGATAGTTTCTGAGTTTATAGTGTCAATTTTGGTAGTTATCTCATGTGGACTAACAAAAACATCAAATCCCCTCTTTGATTTGGAAGATCACAGACCAAGACATACATGTGGAAATGTATTTGAACTCAGTATAATTTAATGGTCATATGAAGAAGAGTTTTATTGGGGGGGAGGTCATCTGGCAGTTGTTTAACTATTTGTAATTAATAGTTCCTAAATTCAGTGTAGAGAAAACTTAGCTTTGATAATCTGTTTTTACAGTTAGTCATTGAAAAAAAGCAAAAAGTTTTGGGGAGTGGGAGTTGGGGAGGAAGTCAATTTGTTTCCCCTTCTGGTGGAGTAGTTAACTTTGATCTTGACCAAACTTGGTCTTGTTGTCCAAATAAAACTTTTTATTGTTCCAAAAAGTTTCTTCTACAGAGGGCAGATAACAACAGCTGTTGATGAAGAGTATTTCATGTGATTGTGCTGTAATTTCCACTGAAAGAGGAGGCCCCGACGCGAACAGGGGTGCTGGAGTTTGTGTAAACATTATCCTTGTGCTAGGACTCGCTTCCTAGGAATCATCCCTTGGAATGCTTTCCCAGGAAGAATATGTGGCTCAGCCCTGGAAAACATCTGCAACACCAGAGAGGTAGGCCCCACTCCCTCAGTGGGTCCTAGACAACTACTGGGCACTTCAGGCTGAGGCAAAGGGTGTTTCTAGGGAGAAAGACCACAAGAGGGCTCTGAGTCATCATTTTCCACCTAGACATTGGCCCTGCCTCACAGCTAAACCCACTGAGTGAAGGTCCTGAGCCATGAGACAGCTTTCTCTTTTGGCAATAATTGGAGAGTAAGCCCAATCATGCCAAGTCTGAATATATCTCGATTCTTCTTTTTCATATTCAGATAGTTTTTCAAACAGAATGTATGTCACACAGGACCAAGCCTTCAATTTGTGTACAACCAAATTTTTATGCACTGTCACTTAATCTTTTGTTTCCAGGCTGAGTTGCTGGTATTACTTGGTCATCCTTAACGGGCAATAAATCCTGACCTTAATGGGCAATAAATCTACTATGGCTTAAAATCTCTTGGCCCTGAAATAGTCTTCAGGCATTGGCTTATGACTACTTATAAAAGCAGATTCTCAAAAAAAAAAAAAGCAGATTCTCAAATGCTCTTGTGGGAGCTTGCATTTAAGAGGATCCTGATATGGTTTTGGAAGCAAGGAGCAACTGCTTCCAAAAATCAGGGCCCACCATCTACCTGCCTCTTGGTGTGTATATCCATGATCTGGGCCGCAGGTGGCAGGCATGCAGGAGCAGTATAATATTCTGATCATGGGGAGCAGCCCCAGGTCTGGGGTATTGGCCTTGGGTACAGCCTCTTGCCAAGTTCTGAAAGACCCCCATGTAAGCCCATCATGTGCCTGGTCTTCAGAAATCAGCCATACAGAGGCAAAGGGAGCACACCCAGAACAGAGGAGGCCATCACTCCCCCGCAGAATGCTCACCCTGGTGCCCGGTTCTCTCCTAGGTCTACACGTTCTATCACCTGTTCATCATGGCCTATGCCAGAGCTGGCGCCACCGTCATTGCCCTGGTGAGTTCTGGCCCCCTTCCGTGCAGGCACTGTCCTAACAAATTTCCCTTCCAGCCAACACACCAGGGACTCAACTTTGGTTCAGGTGCCCTTGTAAACTTACCCCATGTCTCGCTTGCAGAAAAGACTTGCTGATCTTGGCATCTATGGTAGGTGATGAGATTTGGATTCTGGTGGGAAGAAGAGAGGGTATCACCACTGGAATATGTATTAACGAGGGCTAATACATGTTGCAGTTAGCCCTTAATTTCTGTTGTGATTATAAATGTGAAAAATGATACACCCTAGGCTCTGAGCTGGCACCATCCCACCCAAGTTTGAAATGTCAGGGAAGTGGCCTGAACTGCCTGTGTCTTACTGTCATTGTTCTGTTATCTTCCACCAGGTGATCTACATGATGGCTATCACATATAACTATGTGATATTGATGTTTAATAGTCTGGAAGATTGCTGCACTAAGTTCTAATTTGCATAAGGCCAATAAGGAGCTTTAGAAAACTGTATTCTGTAGCATGAAGCATCACTGACCCAAGATTAAAGCACTGACCCCAGAACTTAGGCTTCTGCAGTTTTGTTACAGTAGTTTATAAATTGCTTTAGTCAGCTCATTTTGCATGGTGGATTACTCACATGACTTACCATACATGAACTCAAAAATTATGAGATATGGCTATTTCCACCTTGTGGAAAGAATTCAGTTATTTACTGATATTGGTGAGAAGTTACTGAAAAACTATTTTCTTCACCTTAAACTTTGAGCAGTATCTTTAAGTGAAGAAGTTAAACTTGAAATACCTCTATTTTCCATTATTTTTTCAATGCTTGTTAACAAATTTTAATGAAACAAATGCTCAAAATGAAATGGAAGAGAACTATTTTAATTTGGATTTTGTTTTACAGAACATTTCTGGAAACTATTTTGCAGGTTTTTAAAATTTTTATTTACATTTTAATTGGAGGCTAGTTACTTTACAACATTGTAGTAGTTTTTGCCATACATTGATATGAATCATCCATGGGTATACATGTGTTCCCCATCCAGAACCCTCCTCCCACCTCCCTCCCCATGCCATCCCTCAGGGTCAACCCAGTGTGCTGCCTTTGAGTGCCCTGTTTCATGCGTCAAACCTGGACTGGTGATCTATTTCACATATGGTAATAGACATGTTTCAGTGCTATTCTCTCAAATCATCCCACCCTTGCCTTCTCCCAACAGAGTCCAAAAGACTGTTATTTATATCTGTGTCTCTTTTGTTGTCTCACATATAAGGTCATTGATTCTATAGTGTATATGTACAACAGCTTTCTTATCCAATTCTGATGGATATCTAGGTTGCTTCCAAGCTATTGTAAATAATGCCACGATGAACTTTGGGGTACTCGTGTCGCTTTCAATTCTGTTTTACTCCCTGTGTATGCCCAGCAGTGGGATGGGGGTGTCATATGGCAGTTCTATTTCCAGTTTTTTAAGCAATCTCCACACTGTTCTCCATAGTGGCTCTACTAGTTTGCATTCCCACCAACAGTTTAAGAGGGTTCCCTTTTCTCTGCACCCTCTCCAGCATTTATTATTAGTAGACTTTTTGATGGCAGACATTCTGACCAGCATGAGATGGTACCTTACTGTGGTTTTGATTTGCATTTCAGTGATGATGAATGATGTTGAGCATCTTCTCATGTATTTGTTACCCAAATGTATGTCCCCTTTGGAGAAATGTCTGTTTAGTTCTTTGGCCCATTTCTTGATTGGATTTTTTTTCTGGTTTTGAGCTGCATGGACTGCTTGTATATTTTGGAGATGAATTCTTGGTCAGTTGCTTCGTTTGCTATTTCTCCCATTTTGAAGGCTCTTTCACCTTGCTTATAGTTTCCTTCATTGTGCAAAAGCTTTTAAGTTTAATTAGATCCCATTTGTTTGTTTTTGCTTTTATTTCCATTACTCTGGGAGGTGGGTCATAGAGGATCCTGCTGTGATTTATGTCAGAGAGTGTTTTGCCTATGTTTTCCTCTAGGAGTTTTCTAGTTTCTGGTATTACATTTAGATCTTTAATCCATTTTGAGTTTACTTTTGTGTATGGTGTTAGAAAGTGTTCTAGTTCCCCTTTTTCTACAGGTAGTTGACCCATTTTCCCAGCACCACTTGTTAAAGAGATTGTCTTTTCTCCAGTGTATTCTTGCCTCCCTTGTCGAAGATAAGGCATCCATAGGTGTGTGGATTTATCTCTAGTCTTCCTATTTTGTTTCATTGGTCTATATTTCTGTCTTTGTGCCAATACCATACTGCCATGATGACTGTCACTTTGTAGTATAGTCTGAAGTCAGGCAGGTTGTTTCCTCCAGTTCCATTCTTCTTTCTCAAGATTGATTTGGCTGTTCGAGATTTTTTGTATTTCCATACAAGGTGTGAAATTATTTGATCTAGTTCTCTGAAAACCACTGGTAGCTTGATAGGGATTACATTGAATCTATAGAATGCTTTTGGTAGTACAGTCATTTTCACTATATTGATTCTTTCAGTCCATAAACATGGTATATTTCTTCATCTATTTGTGTCATCTTTGATTTCTTTCATCAGTTTTCTATACAAAGGTCTTTTGTTTCTTTAGATAGATTTATTCCTAAGTATCTTCCCTGGTGGCTCAAATGGTAAAGCATCTGCCTACAATGCGGGAGACCTGGGTTCAATCCCTGGGTCAGGAAGATCTCCTGGACAAGGAAATGGCAATCCACTCCAGTGTTCTTGCCTGGAAAATCCCATGGATGGAGGAGCCGCATGGGCTACAGTCCTTGGGGTCACAAAGAGTCACACACAACTGAGCTACTTCACTTTCACTTTCTTTCCATTCCTAAGTATTTTTTCTTTTCATTGCAGTGGTGAATGGAATTGTTTCCTTAATTTCTCTTTCTGTTTTCTCATTGTTAGCATATAGGAATGCAAGGGATTTCTGTGTATTAATTTTATATCCTACAGCTTTACTATATTCATTGATTAGCTGTAGTAATTTTTTGGTGATGTCTTTAGTGTTTCCTATGTAGAGGATCATGTCTTTTTCAAACAGCGAGAATTTTACTTCCTTTCCAATCTGGATTACTTATATTTCTTTTTCTTCTCTGATTGCTGTGGATATAACTTCCAAAACTACATTGAAGAGTAGTGATGAGAGTGGGCACCCTTGTCTTGCCCCTGACATTAGGGGAAATGCTTTCAACTTTTCACCATTGAGGATAATGTTTGCTGTGGGTTTATCATATATGGGACTACCCAAGTGGCTCAGACGGTAAAGTGTCTGTCTACAATGCGGGAGACCCAGGTTTGATCCCTGGGTTGGGAAGATCCCCTGGAGAAGGAAATGGCAACCCACTCCAGTACTACTGCCTGGAAAATCCCATGGATGGAGGAGTCTGGTAGGCTACAGTCCATCAGGTTGCAAAGAGCTGGACACGACTGAGCGACTTCACTTTCACTTTCTTTAACTTATCATATATAACTTTTCTTATGTAGAGGTATGTTCCTTCTATGCCTGCTTTCTGGAGGGTTTTCATCATAAATGGATATTGGATTCTGTCAAAGGCTTTCTCTGCATCTATTGAGATAATCATGATAATGATTTTTATAATCAGATAATGGTTTTTATCTTTCAATTTATTAATGTGGTATATCACATTGATTGATTTGTGAATATTGAAGAATCCTTGCATACACAGGATAAAGCCCACTTGGTCATGATGTATGATCTTTTAAATATGCTGTTGGATTCTGTTTGCTAGAATTTTGTTGATGATTTTTGCATCTATATTCATCAGTGACATTGGCCTGTAGTTTTCTTTTTTTGTGGCATCTTTGTCAGGTTTTGGTGTCAGGGTAATAGTGGACTCATAAAATGAGTCTGGCAGTTTACCTTTCTCTGCAATTTTCTGGAAGAGTTGGAGTAGGATAGGTGTTAGCTTTTCTCTAAATTTTTGGTAGAATTCACTCGTGACACCATCTCGTCCTGGGCTTATGTTAGTTGGAAGATTTTTTATTATACTTTTGATTTCCATGTTGGTGATGGGTCTGTTAAGATTTTCTATTGCTTTATGGTCATTTTGGAAGGCTATCCTTTTCTAAGAATTTGTCCATTTCTTCCAAGTTGTCCATTTTATTGTCATATACTTGCTAATAGTGGTCTCTTATGATCCTTTGTATTTCTGTGTTGTCTGTTCTGATTTCTCAATTTTCATTTCTAATTTTGTTGATTTGATTCTTCTTCCTTTTTTTCTTGATGAGTCTGGCTAATGGTTTGTGTATTTGATTTATCTTCTGACAGAAGCAGCTTTTAGTTTTGTTGATTTTTGCTATAGTCTCTTTTGTTTCTTTTTTCATTTATTTCTGCCCTAATTTTGATGATTTCTTCCCTTCTACTAACTTTGGAGTTCTTTGTTTTTTCTTTTTATAGTTGCTTTAGGTGTAAAGTTAGGTTATTTATTTGATTTTTCTTTTGTTTCTTGGGGTAAGCTTGTATTGCTATGAACCTTCCCCTTAGCACTGCCTTTACTGAATCCCACAGGATTTGGGTTGTTTATTTTCATTTCTTTCTATGCATATTTTGATTTCTTCATTGATTTCTTCTGTGATTTGTTGGTTTTTCAGAAGTGTGTTGTTTAGCCTCAATATGTTTGTATTTTTAATAGTTTTTTTCCCCTGTAATTGATATCTAATCTTACCACATTGTGATCAGAAAAGATGGTTGAAATGATTTAATTTTTAATTTTTTTAATTTAGCAAGGCTAGATTTATGGACCAGGATGTGATCTATCCTGGAGAATGTTCTGTGTGCATTTGAGAAAAAGGTGAAATTCATTGTTTCGCCATGAAATGTCCTATAGATAGCAATTGGTTCTAACTGATCAATTGTATCACCTAAAGTTCGTGTTTCCTTGCTAATTTTCTGTTTGATTGATCCATCCACAGGTGTGAGTAGGGTATTAAAGTCTCCCACTATTATTGTGTCAGTTAATTGCCATTTTCATACTTGCTAACATTACCTTACATATAGAGATGCTCCTATGTTGGGTGCATATATATTTATCATTGTTACATCTTCTTCATGGATTGATCCTTTGATCATTATGTTGTGTCCTTCTTTGTCTCTTTTCACTGCTTTTATTTCAAAGTCTATTTTATCTGATATGAGTATTGCTACTGCTGCTTTCTTTTGGTCTCCATTTGCGTGAAATATCTTTTCAGTCTCTTTGTGTCCCTTGTTTTGAGGTGTGTCTCTTTTAGACAGCATATATAGGGGTCTTGTTTTTGTATCCATTCAGCCAGTCTTTGTCTTTTGGTTGGAGCATTCAACCCATTTACATTTAAGGTAATTATTGATAAGTTTGAGCCCGTTGCCATTTACTTTGTTGCCCTGGGTTTGAATTTATAAAGCTTTTGTGTGTTTCCTGTCTCAAGAAAATCCTTTAGCATTTGTTGAAGAGCTGGTTTGGTGGTGGTGAATTCTCTCAGCTTTTGCTTGTCTGTAAAGCTTTTCATTTCTCCTTCGTATTTGAATGGGGTCCTTGCTGGGTATCGTAACCTGTGTTGTAGGTTTTTGTCTCTCATCACTCTGAGTATGTTCTGCCATTCCCTTCTGGCCTGAAGAGTTTCTATTGAAAGATCAGCTGTTATCTTTATGAGAATCCCCTTGTGTGTTATTTGTTGGTTTTCCCTTTCTGTTTTTAACATTTGCTCTTTGCATTTGATCTTCACTAATTTGATTAATCTGTGTTGGGGTATTTCACCTTGGGTTTATCCTTTTGGGACTCTCTGGGTTTTTAGGACTTGGGTGGCCATTGCCTTCTCCACTTTAGGGAAGTTTTCAACTATTATCTCCTCAAGTATTTTCTCATGGCCTTTCTTTTTGTCTTCTTCTTCTGGGACTCCTATGATTCAAATGTTGGGGCATTTAACATTGTCCCAGAGGTCTCAGAGGTTGTCTACATTTCTTTTTTTTTCTTTTTTCCTCTCTACTTCATTTATTTCCACCATTCTATCTTCCACATCACTTATCCTATCTCCTGCCTCAGTTATTCTACTGTTGTTTCCCTCCAGAGTACTTTTTATTTCAGTTATTGCATTGTTCATTATTGATGGACTCTTTTTAAATTTCTTATAGGTCCTTGATAAACATTTCTTTCATCTTCTCAGTCCTTGTCTCTAATCTATTTATCTGCAACTCCATTTTGTTTTCAAGATTTTGGATCATTTTTACTGTCATTATTCTGAATTCTTTTTTAGGTAGACTCCCTATCGCCAACTCTTTTTGTTTGGTTTGGTGGGCATTTATCATGTTCCCTTACCTGCTGAATATTTCTCTGCCTTTTCATCTTGTTTATATTGCTATATTAGGGGTGCTCTTTCTGTAGGCTTGAAGTTTGTGGTTCCTCTTTATTGTGAAAATTGCTCCCTGCGGGTGGGGTTGGCCTAGTACCTTGTCGAGGTTTTCTGGTTATGGGAGCTTGTGTCTCTGTTCTGGTGGGTGGAGCTGGATCCCTTCTCTCTGGAGGGCAATGAAGTGTTCAGTAGTGAGTTTTTGGGATGTTTATGGGTTTGGCTTGGATTTTGGCAGCCTGTATTTGAATATTCAGTGGTGTATTCCTGCTTTGCTGGAGAATCAGTGTGGTATGTCTTGCTCTTGAACCTGTTGGATCATGGGTGGAGCTTGGTTTCAGTGTAGGTATGGAGGCTTTTGGATGAGCTCTTGTCTATTAATGCTCACTGAAGTAGGAATTCTCTGAAGTTCTCAAGTTTTGGAGTTAAGCCTCCTGCCTCTGGCTTTCACTCATATTCTTGCAGTAGCCTCAAGAGTTCTCCATCCATACAGCACAGCTGATAGAACATTTAGGTTAATGGTGAAAAGATTCTTCACAGTAAGGGACTCCCAAAAAGGTTCAGAGTTACGTGTAGAAGAGAAGGTGGAGGAGGGAGATAGAGGTGACCAGGAGGAGAAGAGGGGAAGTCAAAGGGGGGGAGAGCAATGTAGCCAGTAATCAATTCCCTATGTGCTCTCCACAGTCTGGAACCTTCAGAGAGATTCACAGATTTAAGTAGAGAAGAGAGGGGGAGGGAGAAGATAGAGGTGACCTGGGGGAGAAAGGGAGAGTCAGAAGGGGAGAGGGCAATCAAGCCAGTAATCACCCCTAAGTGAAAATGGATATTGAAGCTTAGATTCTTAAAGGTACTAAACTGATAACAAATAGAAAAAAAGCAAAGATTAAAAACCAAGAGTAGAGCTTAAACAAAACATCATCACAAAAATTATAAAATATATATATGAAATTTGGTTTTAAAAATATTTTTTATTTTACCGCAAAAAAATTTTTTTACAAGGTAGTAGTAGCTTGTAAAAATGAAAATAAAGGAGTAATAAAGAACCTAAAATTTTAAAAATGATAATAGTAAAAATACATCTAAGAATTTCCTTGAAGTTGTTGTGGGCAGTGTGGGGTCAGTTGTTTCAGACAGTTCCTTGTTCCAGCTTGTACTTCTGCTGAAGTTCTATAGCCCCTTTCCAATGTTTAGTCAATATTAACTGTTTTTATATGTTGGTTTTTACCTGTCAAGTGACAGGTTAAAAAAAAAAAAAAGTGACAGGTTTTTACCTGTCAATTCCAGAGTGGTTCCCTCTTGTTTATTTTGATTTCCTCTGTTTGGAAGTCTCTTTAGTGTCTAATTTCTGCCCTGACACAAGGGGGCAAAGGTGGTCACTTATTTAGGCTCATTTGTTCAGTTGTGTTGTGGGGACGGAGGAGCACTGCAAACAAATGTCACTGGTGTGTGTGTGGGGGAGTAGTCACAGTGTCTGGGTTTGCCCCAGCTCACAGTGGAGTGCTCTTTCTGGGTCTAAACTGCTTAGGCTCCAGGTTGCTCTGCAGGTGTGCTTCCAAAGCAGGCCCTAAGTTTTGTACACTTCCTGGACCTAAGCGGCTCAGGTTCAGGATCTCAGGTACTCCACAAGGGCATAGACTCAGTTGGCATGTGTTTCGTGCCCTTCCCAGGTCCAAGCAGCTCAGGTAACCAGGTGCTTGGTGAGCTCACTGTCCCAGCTGGACCATGCATCTTAATTACCTCCCCAGTCTGGGCCACTCCATTTCCCGGGTGCACTGCAAGAGCCCGATCTCAGGTGTGCCATGTGTCTCCTCTGGGGAGCTGATCTCAGGCTGCAACTCTCCTTGCAGATAGCAACTGTGCAGGATTCTGGGAAGATGTGGTTAGCAACTGGGAACCTGCTCACAGTTTGCTGTAGGATGCCATTTCTAGGGCCGAGACTGCCCCTTGCCTTCCTGCTCTGGTTGTCGCACACCTGACTCTCTGCCTCCTATGGGGAGAAGGGTCTGTACACAGTCAGCTAGCTCTCCTATGGTATTTGCTCAATCCTTTGTTCTGTGAGCAAGCCAGGCTGCATTAGGTTAGAGCCTTTCGCATGAAGGTTCTCTTTTTTTCCTCTCTGGCTATCCCAGTTTGGGTTGCTGTCTCTCGTTAGCTCCCTCAGATTGTCCTCAGGGCATTCAGGCCTGGTCCTTACCCTAAGCATGTAGTTTGTGCCTCTCTGTCCAGCCCTCACTGGTTGGTGGCCTACGGGAGCAAAGACCTGATGGGCATGAGGGGAGAGGCCTTGTCATATGGATGACTGAGGGGAAAATTCTTGTTGTAAAGCTGGTTTGGTAGTGCAGAATTCTCTCAACTTTTGTTAGTCTGGAAAGGTTTCATACCTTCATGAAATCCTAATTAGAGTCTTGTTGGGTAGAGAATTCTTGGTTGTAGGTTCTTCCAGTAGTCATGTACAGATGTGAGTTGGACCATCTCTGATGGCAGAAAGTGAAGAGGAGCTCAAGAGCCTCTTGAGAGTAAAAGAGGAGAGTGAAAAAGCTGACTTAAAACTTAACATTCAAATAACTGAGATCATGGCATCCTGTCTCATCACTTCATGACAAATAGATGGGGAAACAATGGAAACAGAGGCAAATTTTATTTTCTTGGCTCCAAAATCACTGCAGGTGGTGACTGCAGAGGTGAAATTAAAACACGCTTGATCCTTGAAATCTGTGACAGCCCTAGCCCTAGGGTTAAAAAGCAGAGACATCACTTAGCTGACAAAGATGCATATAGGTAAAACTGTGGTTTGTAAAGTCTGTTGAGAAATCAGCTGATAATCTGATGTAAGCTCCTCTGTATGTTATTTGTTGTTTTCCTTTTGTTGTTTTTAATATTTTATGTTTGTCTTTAATTTTCATCATTTTGATTAATATGCATCCTGCTGTATTATGTATTACCCCTTGGGTTTTTGCTGCATTTTTTTTAACAGAACAGTGATTATTTTTTAATTTCTTTTTTAAAAAGTGTATCTATTTAATGGAGTAAGCTGACACATACTTGTAAACCAAAAATGTAGCTTCTTAAGCATTTGGTAATATAGAAAAATCTCCCTGCCACCAACAGCATGGCCACCTTACTCTCACGTGGAATTACTGTCATCTCCCAGGCATGTCCTTACCCTCTATCAAAAAAGAGACCATAGTACTGTACAAAGCACGGAGGCAGAGCCAGTTTCTTAGTGGGCTTGTCCCAGAGACTGCTGAAGCAGGTGGGCAGCAACACCAAACCCAAGTCGGTGCCTGGGTTGTATTTCTAGATTGGCGTGACCAGGCACTCTGGCACCTACAGAAGCAAGGGTGTTCTCTCTCCAGCTGGCTGTTCCTTCTGGAAGAGCCCTTTGCTCTGGGCTAATCAGCTGTAGGGCCACTCTCTCAGTGGAGGGATGTGGTGGCTAGGGTCCAAGAATGTTTGTCACTCTGTGCTCATGCTCTCACTTTCATAACTTGTATGCATGGGGAGGGAAAAACAGCTGCCCTCTTTCTCTTTAAATCTGTAGCATAATTCCATTTACAGCCAGCATCTGGTATACTGCCAGGATAATAAAGTCACTCATTTGAAAAGGAATATTCATGAAAACTCTGCAGAAATCCACATGGAGAGCTCTCCTGAGTATACCTTCAAAGAGATGTAAAAAAGGCTTATGTACAGGTAACTGTCCATGGCCAAGACCACCAAGTAGGAGGCAATGAATCCACAACTCAGGATATTAAGTATTCATAAGCAGCCTGTGAAAACAACTGGAATGAAAATGGCTATACAAGAGAAGTTCACCCAGAAAACCGTGTCGACATGGAAAAATCTTTGGGTTTCTCAGGGGGGTGAAGAAAACCACTGTTGCAATGAGGAAGCCTAGCACCAGTGTGACACACAGCATGCAGAGCATGAGGACTACAAATCACCACCAAGTAGCTACCAAGGAAATTCCACTGATGCTTCCAGCGATGCCCCTCACAATCAGCCGGACATCATACTTACTAGGTGTAATGAAACAGTGCATGCAAAGCTGGTGCTCTGGGACAACCGAGAAGGAAGGGATGGGGAGGGAGGAGGTGGGGGGGGGGTTCAGGATGGGGGACACATGTACACCCCTGGCTGATTCATTCATGCCAATGTATGGCAAAAACCACCATAATATTCTAAAGTAATTATCCCCAAATAAAACAAATTATTTTTTAAAAAAGAAGAATCCCATGAAGATAAAGCCTATAAAAAATAGTTTTGTTTTCCAGAATTTGTATCCAAAGAAAGAGATAAAGAGCCTAAGCAGGGCAAAAAGAGTCAAGAAGACTTTGGTAGACACTCTTCCAAGAGAAGAACAATTACCGTCCTCTGCTCAAAGCTGCATGCATACATGTGAGCAGGGACATAAGCCAGGGACGTGTTTAGAAATGTACCCTAAATGATGACGTTGTAAATTACACCTTGTCTTCAAAGAGAAGGAAACACTTATCATCAGCTGTTAGGGTGACCATCTTGACAGCATTGGCCTGTACCTGAGGCATCTCGGCCATCCTGTGTAGGTGTGTCAGCAACGCTTCTTCAGTGTGGTCCTTCTCTGGCAGAAACAACTGATAGGTATCACACTGCAACCTCCACCTGGAGCCTGGGCCTGTCTTGACATCACAGAGCAGAGGATCTGTGTCTCTCGCGTAGCCTAGATTTGCTGGAACAAATTTTATAGTTGTTTCAAAGAAATTATACTCCAAGTAAATACTAGCGTTGATATCGATTTCAAATTCCAAATTATAGCCACCAGGGAAAGGATCACTTTCCAAGTAGGAGAGTGGAATGGCCGGCCACATTTTGGACAGGCTCAAGGTCTAACATCTGCAAGTGCCAAGCGCATATACACTGCTGACAAAAGACTGGTTTCCATCGCTGCTGCTGCTGCTAAGTCACTTCAGTCATGTCCGACTCTGTGCGACCCCATTCCTGGGATTCTTCAGGCAAGAACACTGGAGTGGGTTGCCATTTCCTTCTTCAATGCAAGAAAGTGAAAACTGAAATTGAAGTCGCTCAGTTGTGTCTGACTCTTAGCGACCCTGTGGACTGCAGCCTACCAGGCTCCTCTGTCCATGGAATTTTCCAGGCAAGAGTACTGGAGTGGGGTGCCATTGACTTCTCCAGGTTTCCATTAGATGAGTGTAATTAGACCAGAGTCCAAGAACGGAAACAAGTCCTTTGTCATTGCCATCCTGGAGGCATTAGGAAGGATTGTCTCAGACAAAGAAATTGTTGTTTTCTGATACTGTGAGTGTATTTGGAAAATAATGAAAGTGACATTGCTGGAAATATGACCCCAAATAGCTCCCTCCGGGAAGCTATTGAACTCCAGGTATCTAACTTTCCCCACAGAAAATTCAAGGAGGGTTACTGAAGCCAGCACCGCAAGAAGCAATAGCCAATGGAGCCCCATCGCTGTCTTGCCAGCTCTACCCCAGGGTGCCTGCACCAGGTGCCATCACTTCCCAGATGCAGTCACTGCACACCTGTCAACCCTGCAGAGCCCATGCACCCCAGCCCAGCAGAGGGTTCCAGTACCCCTCCTTGGATTTATGCCACCTGGGACTCTGTGCTTCCTGAACTTGGTTGACCATTTCCTTTTCCATGTTAGGGAAGTTTTCATTTCTTATCTCTTCAAATATATTCTCAGTTCCTTTCTCTCTCTCTCTCCTGCTCTGGGTCCCCTATAGTTTGAATGTTGGTATGTTTAGTGTTGTCTGAGAGGTCTCTTGGGCAACTTTTGTATTATTATTATTTTTCCTATATTCAGTTCTACAGCAGTCATTTCCACCATTCTGTCCTCTAGGTCATTTATCCATTCTTCTGCCTTATTCTGCTACTGATTCCTTCTAATGCATTATTTAGCTTACTCTGTTCCTTACTTTTTCTAGGTCTTTGATAAACAATTTTTGCCTCTTCTCAATCTTTGCCTCCATTCTTTTTCTGAAATCCTGGATTATCTTCATTATCACTATTCTGAATTCTTTTTTCTGGAAGGTTTCCTATCTCTACTTCATTCGTTGTTTTTCTGGGGTATTAACTGTCTTTTAATCTTGAACAAAACTCTCTGCTTTTTCATCCTGGTTAACTTCCTGTGATATGGTTTTTGTTCTAGACACCACGGGGTTGTTTCTTCCTCCGTCTTCTGCCTGCCCTTTGATAGATGAGGCTAAGAGGCTTGTGTAAACTTCCTGATGGGAAGGACTTGTTGGGGAAAACTGGGTCTTTCTGGGGTGCGCAGGGCCTTGCTAACTATAACTTTAATCTGGTTATCCACTAATGGGTGGGGTTGTGTCCCCTTCTCGTTAGTTTTTTGCCTGAGATGACCTAGCACTTGGTGAACAGGCTTTATGGTAGGGTTAGTATTGACCTCCAACCTTCCAGGACAACTACTGCCAGTTCCCCCATGTCTGTAGTGAGCCCCTGCTGAAACACACCTCCACTGGGGATCCTGCAACCCTCGCAGATAGTTTTGATTTGGTGTCCTGCGGGGTCACTGCTCCTTTCCTCTGGGCCTTGGTGTAAGATTTTGTTTGTGCCCTCCAAGACTGGAGTCTCTATTTCTCTTTTCTCCAGTACTGTGTTTTGTTTTCAATTATCTCTAGGTATTTTTTATTTCCCCTTTGATTTCTTCTGTGATTTATTTGCTGTTTAGTTGTACATTGTTCTGCCTCCAAGTTTGTATTTTTCTCATAGCACTGTGGTTGTCGATGTATGGTATGATTTCACTTTTCATAATTTATGAAAGCTTGTTTGTGGCTCAGCCTCATCTTATTGATTTTTTAATCAATATGTAATGTCCTCCATTGTGTCCTGTAATAGTCTTTTTTATTTTAGTCTACTTTAAGTATTGCTATTCCTGCTTTCTTTTGATTTCAGTATGCATGGAATGTTTTTTCTGCCCTATCACTTTAAGTCTGTATGTATCTCTAGGTCTGAAATGAGCCTTTTGCAAGCACTCTATATTAGGGTCTTGATTTTGTATCCATTCAGCTAGTCTGTCTTTGTTGGGAGCATTTAACTTGTTTTGTCTAAAGTAATTATCAATGTCTATATTCTTATTGTTCTTTTCTCAGTTGTTTTGGGCTCATTTTTGTAGGTCTATTAGTAATGACCAGGCAAGTAAATCTGTGCTAAATTTCTATTTATTTTTTTACACCAAGAAAAGTAAAACTTTTTGGCACCATTGGGAACATATTTATAAGCTTTCTTTTCCATTCAGTATTTTCAGTAGATATTTTTACTCAGTAGGCTTACACACTACTAATGATATCACCTCTTGCTTTCTTGGTATTTCCCCCCCCCCCCCTTGGTATTTTTAATTAAATACAAATTGTAATTGGAAATAATATATATTCTCTTTCTGCCTTTTTTTTTTTCCTTTCTGCTTTTTAAATTGACTTTCCACAGAATATCCCAAGAAGCTGGTGGAGGAGTAGTAGGAGGAGACCACTTTCTCCCCTACAAATTCATCAAAAGATAATCTGAATGCTGAGCAACTTCCACAAGACAACTTCTAAACGCTGGCAGAGGACACCAGGCACCCAGAAAGGCAGCCCATTCTCTTCAACTTCAGTCATCAAACACAAACTGATGACTGAGTTTGAAGGAACTCCATCTGATATCTGTGCTTTCCTAAACCACCTAGCACTGAATTGCTGTGAGCACTGTGAGAAGCCACAGTACTAATTCCACTAATATAAACATTTATACTTTACCCATGATCTGTATTTGCTGGGATTGTGGTGAAAACGTTTTTTCAAAGAGAAAAGAATTAAAAGAAATGAGGACAACTTCAGAGACCTCTGGGACAATGTTAAACTCACCAACATTCGAATCATAGAGGAGTCCCAGAAGAAGAAGACAAAAAGAAAGCCCATGAGAAAATACTTGAGGAGACAATATTTGAAAACTTCCCTAAAATGGGGAAGGAAACAGCCACCCAAGTCCACGAAACCTGAGTCCCAAACAGGGTAAACACAAGAGACCTATTAATCTAAATAATGAAGATCAAACACAAAGAGCAACTATTAAAAGCATGAAGGGAAAAGCAACAAATAACACACAAGGGGATTCCCATAATGAAAACAGCTGAGCTTTCAATAGAAACTCTTTAGGCCAGAAGGGAATGGAAAGACATACTTAAAGTGATGAAAGAGAAAAACTTACAACCCAGATTACAGTACCCAGCAAGGATCTCATTCAAATATGAAGGCGAAATCAAAAGCTTTACAGAGAAGCAAAAGCTGAGAGAATTCAGCACCACCAAGCCATCTCTCCAACAAATGCTAAAGGATCTTCTCTAGAAAGGTAACACAGAAAGGGTGTATAAACTCGAACCCAAAACAACAAAGTAAATGGCAACAGGATTATCAATTGATTTACCTTAAATGTAAATGGGTGATGTAATGTAAAAGTCAAGGCTATGGTTTTTCCAGTGGTCAGGTATGGATGTGAGAGTGGGACTGTGAAGAAAGCTGAGCACTGAAGAATTGATGCTTTTGAACTGTGGTGTTGGAGAACTCTTGAGAGTCCCTAGGACTGCAACAGATCCAACCAGTCATTCCTAAAGGAAAGCAGTCCTGAATATTCATTGGAAGGACTGATGGTGAAACTGAAACTCACAATACTTTGGCCACCTAATGCAAAGAACTGAATCATGTGAAAAGACCCTGATGCTGGGAAAGATTGAAGGCAGGAGAAGGGGAGGACAGAGGATGAGATGGTTGGATAGCATCATCAACTCAATGGAAATGACTTTGAGTAAGCTCCAGGAGTTGATGACAGACAGGGAGGCCTGGCCGTGGTGCAGTCCATGGGGTCAACATGAGCTGGACATGTGTTCATGGGCTGCAGCACGTGGATTTCCCGACCTTTGCATTGCCTTGTCTCATCCATCTTTGGTTGCCTGGCTTCTGGCTTCATTGGGAGTGTCCTTCAGGACCACATGACAGTGTGGTTCAGCTGTGAAGTACTCTTTCTCCTCATGGTTTGTGTTCATATTTTATTTTCTAATGGCATAAAAACTTAAAAAAAAAAAATAGATTCAACCATCTTTACAGAATACATAAAGTATCCTGTGTCCTTGGTTTAAAAGAATCTGTGTGTAAAAATACGCCTGGAAAAGTTCTTCCATCTTTTAATCCTTTTCTTTTTAAAAAGATAACAGTCTCAGCATGCTTTCTATTGCATGCTTAGCTGGAGAAAGGTACAGGTAGGTGTCCCATTTCCCAGCCACTTTTCAAAGATGCTGACTTGTTTAGAAAAGCAGGTACCCAGTCGTATTTACAAGGACATCCCTGTTTAACCTGTCCCTTGGTTGGAAAAGGGACTACTAACCACAGGGTTTTAATTTCTCCAGCTGCTACAGACCCTTACTCTGCCTCCCCAGCTGGTCTGGGAAGAAGGGCAGGTTGCTGACCTGTGATGTCTCAGAGGGGAACCCTCCTTCCCACCTTTCCACTAGTTGAGTTTCACTCTTCTGCTTGTTCACCTGGGTATCACAGGAGAGTAGCAGACAGTGGAAACCATTGTCTGACCAGAGTCATGGTGGTGAAGGTGTAGAAAGGTCCAACCCCTGCTGGTAGAAAATTTTCAGAACAAAAGCAAGTCCCAAGAACGTTTAGCTGGTAGTGTCTGGATCAATGATGAGGCAGTGATTGCCAAAGTCCCAGTTCTAATCTGGACAGATGCCAAGGCACTGTGTCCCTGGTGGTTGGGGCTCAGAACAGATGTCTCAAGCCTGGCTCTCCCCTCCACACACATGCAATCTGAGCTACCCTGTTCTGTGAGATCCTGGCGACTAAAGTTCTTTGCACTTCATGTCTGCAGGACAGACCTCATCACTCCCACAAAGTCCCCACAACCAGTATTTCCTTCAGCCTTTTCTATCACAGTCAACTGGATCCTCAAAACAAGTGGCAGAATCTTCTACAACCAATCTGACCATAGGGCAATAAAGAGAGAATTTCAGTCTTACTCTTTGTCAGGCACAGTAGGGGCTGCCTGTACTGTTTTCTTAAGAGCATACTCAGTAGGATATGTGGAACTGTAATTTAACATCTTTGAGGAGTGTGCCTTGTAAAAAACTCTCCCTTATCTTACTGAACATCACACTGGCAACAAAAGCCTGAAAATGCTCATGAAACCGCAAGAAAAAACCATTCAAGCCTGGTTATTTTTCTAAGTAACTTCGATTAAAGGGAAAAATGTGCAACATGCATTTACTATTATAATATTGTTCAGAAATTTGACTATCTGTAGCTTACCTATTCACTCCTCCAATTTATTTCACAACATACGATCTTTTCCTCTCATATTTTTACTTTTTAAAAGACTATCTCAGAGTTGAAATCATATAGTCTGTAGACCTCTCACACAGACTTCTTTAACTTAGTCATCTGATTTAAGGTTGGAACATGTCTTTTCATGTCTTTGTAGCTCATTACTTCCAATCACCAAACAATATTCCATTGAATGGATGAACCATACCAGTAAGTGTATCCATGTACCCACTGAAGGTTGTTTCATTACTCCCAATTTTGAGCAATTATGAATAATGGTGCTATCAACATTCATTTGTAGGTTTTAAAAAATTGTTTGAACGTTGTTAATTTATAATCTTATGCTGGTTTGGTGGAAGTTTAAGAATTTTTATTAGCGTAGAGTTGATCTACAATGTTGTGTTAGTTTCAGTGCATGGGTTTTTCTTTTAACTCATATCTTAACTCATTTTAACATATGTCTTAACTCATTTAAAATTTAGCAGAATGACTCAATAAAGGTATGAGCCATGCTATGCAAGATGAACATGTCACAGTGGAGGGTTCTAACAAAATGTGATCCATTGGAGAAGGAAATTACAAACCACTCCAGTATTCTTGCCACAAGAACCTCATGAACATGAACAGTATGAAAAGGGAAAAAGATATGACACTAGAAGGTGACGCCCTCAGGTTGTTAAGTGTCCAGTATGCTACTGAGGAAGAGTGGAGAAACAGCTCCAGAAAAAATGAAGTGTATAGACCAAACAGAAACTATGCTCAGTTGTGGATGTTTCTGGTAGTGAAAGTATTATATTATAAAGAACAATATATTACATAGGAACCTGGAATGTTAGGTCAATGAATCAAGATAAATAGGTCATGGTTCAGCAGTAGATGGCAAGAGTGAACATCAACATCATAAAAATCAGTGATATAAAATGAACAGAAATGGGCAAATTAATTCAGATGACCATTATATCTGCTATTTTGGGCAAGAATCCCTTGGAATAAAGGGAATAGCTTTTACAGTGAATAAGAGTCCAAAATGCAGTACCTGGGTGCAATCGGGTAAAAGACAGAATTATCTTGGTTCATTTCCAAAGCAAACCACTCAACATCACAGTAATCTATGTATGCCCCAATCACTAATGTTAAAGAAGCTGAAGTTTAACAGTTTTTTGAGGATCTGTAAGACTTTCTAGTTTTAACACCAATAAAAGAAGTCAAGAGATACGTAGAGTAACAGGTATGTTTGGCCTTGGTGTACAAAACAGTAACAGGATTTTTGCCAAGAGAATGCACTGGTTGTAACAAACACTCTCTTCCAACAACACAAGAGATGACTCTATACATGGACATCACCAGATGGCTAATACTGAAATCAGATTATTTTATTTGCAGCTGAAGACAGAGAAGCTCTAAACAGTCAGCAAAAACAAGTCCTGGAGTTGTCTGTGGTTTAGATCATCAGATCCTTATAGCAAAATTCAGGCTTAAATTTAAGAGAGGAGGAAAAATCAGTAGGCCATAAAGATATGACCTAAATCAAATCCTTTATGTTTATACAGTGGAGGTGACAAACAGATTAAAGGGATTAGATCAGGTAGACAGAGTGCCTGGAGAACTACGGACAGAGGTTCATAACACTACGGGAGTCAGTAACCAAAAAAAATTCCAAAGAAAAATAAACACAAATATGCAAAATTGTTGTCTGAGGAGGGCTTAAAAATAGCTGAGAAAAGAAGTGAAAGGCAAAAGAGAAAGGGAAATATATCCCAACTGAATGCAGTGTTGAATGCAAATAGCAGCTAGGAGAGACGAGAAAGCACTCTTAAGTGAAAAAGGAAAAAAAAAAAAGACAAGTCAAAAAAACAAAAAGAAAAACAATACAATGTGAAGAACTAGAGATCTCTTCAAGAAATTGAAGATATCAAGGAAACATTTTATAGAAGGATAGGTATGATGTAAAGAGCTGCCTCTTGGAAAAGACCCTGGTGCTGGGAAAGATTGAGGGCAGAAGATGGAGAAGACAAAAGATAAGATGGTTGGATGGCATCACCGATTCAATGAACATAAATCTGAGCAAATTCCAGGAGAGACTGAACGACAGGGAAGTGAGGCATAATGCAGTAGCTGGGGTTGGACATGACTTAGCAAATGAACAAGTTCCAAGATTGCTTTTGATCATTTCTCTCCTATCTTTCTGGTATTTGACTTTTATGTGATACACTTTTAAAATTGATCATTGTCCAAAACTGCAACTAGCTTTGAACAACTACCTACAGTAAGATGCTGGCACCCAATGAAAAAAGGTACATACATTTCAAAGACAAAAAAAGAGCCGTGACAAGATGGTAGAAGGCAATCATGATAAAATCAAATCACATACCTGTTGGGTGGATGACCTACACTCTAGAGAGCAATAAACCAAACAGTTCTCCCACTGTTGTTAAAGTTCTGGGTCTAATGTCAGGCTTCCCAGTCTGGGGATCCAACAGATAGACTAGGAATTCCCATAAAATCTGACTTTGATTCCCATAAAGTCTGGGATTTGATTCAAGGGCTTCCACAGGACTGAGGAAACCAAGGGTGACTCTTGGAGTGCACAAACAGAATCCTGTGTGCACCAAGACCCAGAGAAAAGGATCAATGACCTCACAGGAGTCTGAACCAGACCTACCTCTAAGTATCTGAGGATCTCCTTTGGAGGCATAAGTTGGCAGGGGCTCACCACAGGGGTAGGGGTACTGGCTGCAGCAGTCCTGGAAGATACATCTTGGCATAAGCCCTCTTGGAACTTGCCTTTAACCCTATTATAGAGCCTGTTACACCTCAGTGCTGGGTCACCTCAGGCAAAAGGACTAACAGGGAAGGGGCACAACCCCATCCATCATGGATTATTGGACTAAAGTTCTACTGAGCACAGCCCTACGCACCAGAGCAAGATCTGGTTTTTTTCCCACTGCCTTATCCACCAGAGGGCAGACAGGAGGAGGGAGAATGACCAAAATCCCAAGTTCTATAACAAAAACCCTATTACAAAAAGTTAAACAGGATGGAAAAGCAGGTTATGGTCCAGATGAAGTGACAAAATAAAACCCCAGAAAGACAACTGAATGGAGACAGGCAATGTTCCAGAAAAAAAATTCAAAATAATGATAGTGAAGATGACCCACGATCTCCAAAAAAGAATGGAGAAGATACAAGAGATATTTTAAGAAGGTTGAGAACCAAAGAATGTATACTTTCAAACTGTGGTGCTGGAGAAGGCTCTTGACAACAAGGCTCCTTGGACAACAAGGAGATCAACCCAGTCAATCCTAAAGGAAATCAACCCTGAATACTCACTGGAAGGACTGATGTTGAAACTGAAGCTCCAATCCTTTGGCCACCTGATGAGAAGAGCTGACTCATTAGAAAAGACCCTGATGCTGGGAAAGTCTGAGGGCAGGAGGAGGAGGTAAGAGTATGAGATGGTTGATGCTTTTCAGCAAATTCCAGGAGACAGTGAAGGACAGGGAAGCCTGGCATGGCGCAGTCCATTTGGCCAAGAGTTGGACTGGGTGACTCAACAACCATTGATATCTAACGCCATGCTTGGTGCCCTGTTTTGGGCAGCATAGTATCCAGATGCAACTTGCTATCACTCTCCATGAAGGGCTGGTGAAGCCAGTATGAGGTTTGGTCAGCAGTGGGTGCAAGCTCGTCACTGATGGTACACTTTAGGATGAGCTCTGCCATGTACGTGTCAGAGAGCTTTCAGAAAATCTAATAAAACTGTACTATAGACCATGTGTGAAATTGAGGGGAGGGGGTGCATTTTTTTCTCTTCTCAAAAGTGGTGATTTCCACAATAGTTCACAATTTTCTTAGTAGTTGCTGCTTTCTCTATTCTTATCTGTATTTTGGACAAACCATTTAAGGTGGCCTGTAATTCCTCACCCAGCATCTCAGGTTTCTTAATATGTTGAAGATCCATCTTTTCCACATTTTATTTGTAGAGAAGGCTGCTGCTCTCTAATGCTATTTTTACCTTTACTCCATAAATTGACTTTCAGTTAGGCAGTATTATTTGCATCAGCAAAACCTGCATCATCGAAATTTCCTATTTCAGGTTAAATTGTGTCCACCAGATGGTTAGCCTTAACTTATCTTGCATTGAAAGGTAAGACATCTTTCATTGGCTTGCAACGCCAACAGTGTTCGCAATTACTATATGGACAGACTATAGCTCAGGAATAGTTGGATGTAGGAGATGCATAAGGCCTATGGAAAGAGACCTGGAGATACCATGCTTTTTCTGAGTGTAAAACTGTACCTAAAATTCTATGAATTCACCAAATTGGAAGTTTCCAGGGATACTTTATAAAAATACAAATTTAAAACAGTCTAAAACCTAAAGTCTTGGGACATCCTTGCTTCTCCAGTGGCTAAGACTCTATACTCCCATTGTAGATCCTCCCCCCCAAGTTCATTCACTGCTGCGTGATCATGTATGCGTAAGAACTTGCATGCTGCAACTAAATATCCCTGCAATCCAAAACTAAGACCTACTGCAGCCAATAAAAAGAAGAAAAACAAAAAAGTACTTCCACACAATGCAGTAATATCCAGTTTTTAAAAAATAATAAAACACCAAATAGCTGACTTGGAGTGATTTCCATTGTACACTTTATACAGTGTTACATGAACAAGGCTACATTACATATAAGGAAGAAGATGAAACAAAGTATGTCTGTCTGCTCAATTGTGCAAATAAAAATGTAGCAAGAATAAACTAGAGACTAAAGGGTTCACCTTGTTTCAGGGAATAGCTGAGAAGAAGAAAAGTGGAAAAATTAATGAATAGAGAGTGACACTTTTCTGACCCTGTCATGCAATTATTCTTATAAATGTTTCCTATATATCACATATTCCTCCTGTAAAACTACAGTACACTATGCTGTTAGAGGAGCCCAAAACAGAAGATAAAAAATGACACAAGAAACTAAATGAATAACAAGCCCTCTGAATGGATGGGGGTGAGGTGGAGGGGGAAAGGAATATCCTAATTAACCTTGGTAAATAGTTTAGATTCTGTAAAGCTAAAGTTAAAAAGAACTGTGAACAAAGATGACTCAATTATACTTCTAGTATAGGATACAATTTGAAACTACTTTATACGGATATCAGAGTGGAAAAAATAAGTCACAGATAATTTGAGCCAGGTTTTTTTGGGGGGGGGCAGGGGGGTAGAGGGGAGTGTACCTATTTACTGAAAAGAGTCTAAAAGAAATAACACCCTAGAGGAATGAACGCACTTGAGCCAAAATATTGGTTTCTTTCTCATTCTGTAATGAAGATTACAGGTTTAACTGCAGAAATAGCTGATCAGGAGTAGGAAAATATTTGTAAGGAAACTATAAGATGAAACTGGAACATCTTATGATGCCAGAAAATAAGAAAACATTAAAAGAAGCAAGGAAAGAAAGGCATACTATAAGGCAAAAAAAATATATAAAAAATGATAGAGGTAGAATTATCAAAAATGATAGAGGTAGAGATAGGTAGACTTTAAAGACCAAGAAAAAACTCAAGCTTCAGCTCAATAGGTTGACTATCTAAAAAATGAGATTAAACAGGATCCAGAATCTCATAATACCCAAATTCTAGTATGTGATAGAAAACTCATCTCTTACAAATATGCTAATATATCAGAAAATGGATGAAATTTTAGTGAATGGATATCAATCCCAAGATGAATTAAATGTTTGAAGTACCAGAATTTAAAATAAGCTACCATATAAGTACTTCAAAATCACTTACAGATCTCTTCAAATAACAGAAAATTTCAACAACAAAAATGCTAAATGCAAATTATAGAACTGAAAAACAAATCAAATAAGAAATATACTGGCCCAGTAACAAAATGTAAGAAATAAGAAAAATTCAATGAACACAATTAAGATTCTGACGATAATCTGAAGCTGTACAAGGATGAATAGAACAGAGTAGCAGGGATCACTGGGATTATAATACACAGCTGGTCAACACCGAAATCAGACTGATTATATCTTTTGCAGCAAAAGATGGAGAAGCTCTATACAGTCAGAAAAACAAGACCGGAGCTTGACTGTGGCTCAGATCAAGACTCCTTATTGCCAAATTCAGATTGAAATTGAAGAAAGTGGGGAAAACCACTAGACCATTCAGGTACGACCTAAATCAAATCCCTTATGACTATACAGTGGAAGGGAGAAATAGATTTAAGGGAACAGATATATAGAATGCCTGATGAACTATGGACGGAAGTTTGTGACACTGTATAGGAGATAGGGATCAAGACCACCCCCAAGAAAAACAAATGCAAAAAGGCAAAAGGGCTGTCTAAGGAGGCCTTACAAACAGCTGTGAAAAGAAAGGAAGTGAAAAGCAAAGGGGAAAAGGAATGATATATGCATTTGAATGCAGAGTTCCAAAAAACAGCCAGGAGAGATAAGAAAGTCTTCCTCAGTGATCAATGCAAAGAAATAGAGGAAAACAATAGAATGGGATAGACTAGAGATCTCTTCAAGAAAATTAGATACCAAGGGAACATTTCATGCAAAGATGGGCTCAATAAAGGACAGAAATGGCATGGACCTAACAGAAACAGAAGATTAGAAGAGGTGAAAACAATACACAGAAGAACTGTATAAAAAAAGATCTTCACGACCCAGATAATCATGAAGGTGTAATCACTCACACTCACCTAGAGCCGAACATCCTAGAATGTGAAGTCAGTTGGGCCTTAGGAAGCATCACTATGAACTAAACTAGTGCAAGTGATGGAATTCCAGTAGAGCTACTTCAAATCCTAAAAGATGATGCTGTGAAAGTGTTGCACTCAAAATGCCAGCAAATTTGGAAAACTAAGCAGTGGCCAAAGGACTGGAAAAGGTGTTTTCATTCCAATCCCAAAGAAAGGCAACGCCAAAGAATGCTCAAACTACCACACAATTGCACTCATCTCACACGCTAGTAAAGTGATGCTCAAAATTCTCCTAGTCAGGCTTCAGCGATACATGAACTGTGAACTTCCAGATGTTCAAGCTGGTTTTAGAAAAGGCAGAGGAAACAGAGATCAAATTGCCAACATTTGCTGGATCATCAAAAAAGCAGCAAGTTCCATAAAGACATCTATTTCTGCTATATTTACTATGCCAAAGCCTTTGACTGGGTGATCACAATAAACTGTGGAAAATTCTGAAAGAGGTGGGAATAACAGACCACCTGACCTGCCTCTTGAGAAATCTGTATGCAGGTCAGGAATCAACAGTTAGAACTGGACATGGAACAACAGGCTGGTTCCAAATAGGAAAAGGAGTAGGTCAAGGCTGTATATTGTCACCCTGCTTATTTAACTTATATGCAGGGCACGTCATGAGAAATGCTGGGCTGGATGAAGCACATGGTGGAACCAAGATTGCCAGGAGAAATATCAATAACCTCAGACATGCAGATGACACCACCCTTATGGCACAAAGTGAAGAAGAACTAAAGAGCCTCTTGATAAAAGTGAAAGAGGAGAGTGAAAAAGTTGGCTTAAAGCTCAACATTCAGAAAACTAAGATCATGGCATCTGGTCCCATCACTTCATGGCAAATAGATGGGCAACAGTGGAAACAGTGGCTGACTTCATTTTTCTGGGCTCCAAAATCACTGTGGATGGTGACTGCAGCCATGAAATTAAAAGGTGCTTCCTCCTTGGAAGCAAAGTTATGATCAACCTAGACAGCATATTACAAAGCAGAGACACTACTTTGTCAACAAATATCCATCTAGTCAAGGCTATGGTTTTTCCAGTAGTCATATATGGATGTGAGAGTTGGACTATAAAGAAAGCTGAGTGCCAAAGAATTGATGCTTTTGAACTGTGGTGTTGGAGAAGACTCTTGAGAGTGCCTAGGACTGCAAGGAGATCCAACCAGTCCATCCTTAATGAGCTCAGTCCTGGGTGTTCACTGGAAGGACTGATGTTGAAGCTGAAACTCCAATATTTGGCCACCTGATGTGAAGAGCTGACTCATTTGAAAAGACCCTGATACTGGGAAAGATTGAGGGCAGGAGGAGAAGGGGACAGCAGAGGATGAAGTGGTTGAATGGCATCACCGTCTCAATGGACATGGGTTTGGACGGACTCTGGGAGTTGGTGATGGACAGGGAGACCTGGAGTGCTGCAGTTCATGGGGTCACAAAGAGTCGCACACGACTGAGTGACTGAACTGAACTGGAACTGATTACTTAAAATGTAAATGAACCAAATCCTCCAATTAAAAGAGAGGTACAGCTGAACTGACGTGAAAATAGGGCCTATCTATAGACTGCCTACAACAGACTCATTTCAAATTTAAAGACATCTATGTATGGAAAACTGAGAGGATGGAAAATAGAAATCAAAGGAAAGCGAGGGTAGGAATACTTATATAAGACAAAGTAGATTTTAAAACACAGATTGTTATGAGATGAGGATATTCATTATATCATACATGATCAAGGGATTAATCCAAGAAACAATAAATATATACACATGCATATATTTAAACGTACATAGGAGCACCTCCACACATAAAGCAAATACCAACAGACCTGAAAGGGGAAATTAACAGTAACACTGTAAAAAGAGCAGATTTTAACACTGCACCTACATCTGTGGACACTATATCCAGAAAGAAAATTAATAAGGAAACAGTGCCCTTATGTAACACATTAAGCCATGTGGACTTATATATATATATGTTTATCATATATGCATAGTCACTCAGTTGTGTCAGATGCTTTTCAATCCTTGGACTGTAGATTGCCAGGCTCCTCTGTCCTTGGGAGTTTACGGGAAAGAATGCTGCAGTGAGTTACCATTTTCCTCCTAAATGGGATGAATCTTCCCAACCCATGGATCAAACCTGCATCTCCTGTGTCTCCTGTATTGCAGGAGACTCTTTACCTACTTATATACTCTTTCTTTTTAACTGCACAGGGAACAGTCTCCTGATTACATCACATCCTAGACCACAGAAAAAGTTGGAAACTGTAAAACTCCTAGAAGAAAACATAGGTGGAATGCTCTTGACATAAATCACACAATATTTTGGATTTGTCTCCTGACATAAAAGAAATAAATGCAAAGAGTCATTATATAACCTAATTTAAAAGAAACACATTTATAAAACAAAGATAACTATCAACAAAATGACAAGACAACCTAATCAGTGGGAGAAAATATTTGCAAATCATAAGGGATTAACACACAAAATACATAGATTTCTTACAATTAAAAAGCATAGCCAATGTTTTATAGTAACTATAAAAGGAATATAACCTTTAAAATTGTTAATTGCTATGTTGAACACTTGAAACTTACCTAATTTTGTACATCAACTTTTTACTGGAAAAAAAAAGTACCTGAGTTTATATATAGATATTCTACCTCCTGCAATAAAACAAAAACAACCTCCAAATTTTAAAAAAAGAAATTATTTTAGGCTGTGCTGTCTTTGTTGCTTTGAGTGCTTCTTCTAGTTGTGGTGAGTTAGGTCTATTCTCCAGTTGCAGTGTTCAGGCTTCTTACTGCAATGGTTTCCCTTGTGGAGCATGAGCTTCAGGCTTCAGCAGCAGCATGTGGGCTCTAGAGCATGGACTACGTACTTGTGGCACATGGCCTTACTTGCTCTGAGGCATGTGGGATCCCACTGCACCAGGATTAAACCTGTGTCCCCTGTACTGGCAAGTGGATTCTTAACCACTGAGATACCAGAGAATCCCAAAATCCAATTTAAAAGGACAGTATAAAATTCATGAAAGAAAACAGGTAATGGAGGATTTTTTAATCTGAATGAATAGTTCTAAGTGATGCTGGTACATGTGATTTCACTTTTGTACCTGTTTACAATTCTGAGAAGTGTAATTCTTGACAGATGAGCCAAAGAAAACTAAGTCATTTTTTATGTGTAGGTAAACTCAGTAAACTCAATTTATATGAACCTTGGCAATAAACCATCTCAAAAAGAGATGAAACAATAAGATGCCTTGTAAGGAATACAAAGTTAAGAAAAACTCAGATGGAGCACAAATACATTATAAATATACTAACTTTGTAAGTGTCCTGAAGTCTAAATTTTAATCTTTGTTTCAAAAAGTTCGTTTTGAGTTTTAGTATCAATGACCTTTGCATAAAAACATTTACAACAGAATCACAAAATGGAGCAGATAAAATAATGAATTGCACTATTTTTCTTTGTTTACTATTTTGCTTAACTAAAACAGATTATTTCCTTTTGAAATTATATATGTGTATCTATATGTGTATGTTTATCTATATATATGATTACTGTTAAGATTTCAGTTGTTGAAAAACTATTACCTAATGTAGTAACATTTATACAACTTTCATCTTTAAATTATTTCCATAAAGTTATTTGAAAAAAAAAAATACATCAAGGCATTTCATCAGATAGGATTATATATTCTCACTTCATTTACAGAACTTTTACCAAAGTTCTCAGGAAATCTCCTAGAAAATGTGATAAAATGAGAATAAAGGCCAAATGCTTCAGTAAGATATAGGCAGCAGACCAGGAACTGTTATAAAATAGTTAAAGATTAAGAGTAATTTGTTTATATGAAATAAAAAATTTCACAGAGCTTGTTAAAATGTACTAATGATAAAGGATCTGAATATATTCTCCCTCTCCCCTCACTGAACCATGTCATACAAGCAGAAAATCACGGAATTTTAGGTCACCTAACTCCAGAAAATATGTCACTTAATGTATTTGTTATTAGAGTGGAGGCCATCATTACGAATCTCTTTTACGCAATAAGATTTATCAAACTTACACGTTTCCTTTGAAATTGTAACTTCACTATTCATTTTCTACTATACATTTTTCCAGCACTTATTTATTGGCAATCATTGCAATAACTGCAACCTCCACAAACCAGAATAAAAGACATTTACTTTAAAAATACACATACTTTTGTAAGCAATGCTTTATAGAAGGTATCTCAGAAACTACCTTAAAGGTGAAAAATTAAAAATTTGTTTTATCTTTTTATAATTATATGCTGTATTATAAATACATATATGTTATACATGTGTGTGGACATATATGTACATATAAAATATATATAATAAGATTTGAAATGGAACAAAATCTGGGTTTTTTCAGAAACTCTAATAAAACAGTGGAAAATGCTTTAAACATGAAACAACTTTAGTAAAATTTCTGTACAATTTTAAAGTTTTATTTACACATACGAAATGTAAAAGGAGTAATGCTTAAAATTACAGAACTCCTTATATTTAATGGCAGGTAAATCCTGGAAAAATAACATACCAGTCACAAATATTTTCAAGCAATAAATATGTATTCATAAATAGTGTAAATCTGTATCAAGATTAGAAACAAAAATCACAAAACTGAAGTTTATTCCTTAGTCTATGTGCAACCTATTATCTTTGCATCTTCACTATTAGGCTGTTAAATATTTTAAAAACTTTCAATTTGGAACCATTATGGGCACAAAACAAAACAGAAAAACTTAAAAGTGATAAAAAAAAAAGCAACAAGAAAAACTAACCTTTCTCCTCTAATTTTTCACATTAAAACACTTAAGCAAAGATTTAAATTTAATTATCTTAGCAAAAATATGACCAGTGAGGGCAGTGTATCTTCCCAAAGAAATTTTTGCAAGGATAAAATACAGATGAAAGCTATTTTGTAAGTCCAGAAACATTAAACAAACAGACAAAAAAGATATCTTCAACGCAGTAGTCTACTGGGCAGTGCCACTTTTGTCAGATAAACATAAAACATGGTAATTAAGAAAAGCCGGATCTATCCTGGAGCAGAGAAGTGCTCTGGTATATCCAGTTGATTGACAATATTCTTGGAAGGTTGCATAGATATAGCTTTCAGTCAGCACTCTTATTAAGCAGCTATAAAACCAGTGGTGCAGAACTTTCCTGAAGATGAGAAAAGGTGTCATTTAATATTCATGGACCATTATCAAGAAGAGGAGGATGATACTGAAGGAGCCTAAAATTAAAAGTAAGGCATGTTAATTGTTTCAGTATATTATTAGTCCTCAAAAGTGTTCTCTATCTCATGGCTATAAACAATCTATAGTGTAGTTACCAAGTGAGTTAGAAAGAAAGTCTTAAAGTTCAATAACCTGCTATTGTGAACTTTAGGGCTGTATTTCTTAAGAGCTGTTAATTATTACCCTCATTTTTTTTTACTTCATCATTTAATCACAAGAATTGATAGGGCATATTAAAACTAAAAAAAAAATATTGTGTAAAAAGCTGTAAAAATTCAATTAAAATTTCACTAGTGAATGGTCTGTGAACTTTTCTCAGCTAGAGCACCTATTTCTCAAAATTTTTTTCTCTTTTAAGCAATCTGATGCACCATTCAATTAAAAATACCACAACTAAATTTCAACATTTAAAACAAAAGACAAAAAAACAATACTAACAAGCCAGGAATAAGTGTTTCCATTCACAAAGACATTTCAAGTCAGAAGAAAATGCACTTGTCTTTGAAATGAAAAGTTGCAGAGCATACAAATTTGTGAATTTGGTTTCATGCACGTTACATACCATTAGTAAAACACTATCAAATACGTCCATGAGTTTAACACTTGTAACAAGAAATACATTTTAAATAAACATAATTAATATATGACAATAGAGGAGTATTAAAAACATACTGATTTTCTGGGGGATCATACCTACAGAATTAAGTAACCAATATTTGGCTTTATCAATTAAGTAGCATAATATTATGATAATATTCTCAAAGACCACAAAGGTTTTTAAAGTAATTAATGTTATTATTTAGGCCATTCTAACTGAAAAGAAATAACAGTAATATGCAATGGTTTGATAAAAATAAAAGGTTTTCCAAGTATAAAAAAAGGGAATATTTTCCTATGTACTATTACTGAACCAATAGAAAATGTGAATGTCTTATTAATTCTTATAAATTAGGTAGTGAAAACAAACACTGATGTTTCACAACACAGCTAAATATGTACTCACATAATGAATTCACTTACTAATGTAAACTGGTCATATACTTGCATCAGGTCCTCCATTTTGTATTCTTCTAGCACCACGAAATTGTCCAGATTTCCACTTGCTTTTCGTGCACAGTCTTGGCAATGTACTATGTATGTCTTTTGAGAATTGCTTTCATCAGTGACAAAAAGAAGATCAAAAACTTCCACCTATTTTATACAAGAGAAAAAGCACTGAGCAGACATAACTGACATTATCTGTACCACTATTATAAAACTATGGAATTCGACTTTACATGAAAATGTGGACGGTCATTTTGGACTAAACGCCGGGACTTTGATAAAAGGCTCCATGGGGAAATTCGCTGGTGGGCCAGTGGTTAAACTCTTCTCTTCCACAGCAAGGGGCATGGGATCAATTTTTCATTGGGGAGCTAAGATCTTGCATGCTAAGTGGCTAAAAGAATAAATAAATAAATAACAGTACAAAAACAGTATTGATCAGTTCAGTTCAGTTCAATCGCTCAGTCGTGTCCAAGTCTTTGGGACCCCATGGACTGTAGCATGCCAGGCCTCCCTGTCCATCACCAACTCCCGGAGTCCATCCAAACCCATGTCCATTTGGTCAGTGATGCCATCCAACCATCTCATCCTCTGTCAGCCCTTTCTCCTCCTGCCCTCAATCTTTTCCAGTATCAGCGTCTTTTCAAATGAATCAGCTCTTCACATGAGGTGGCCAAAGTATTGCAGTTTCAGCTTCAGCATCAGTCCTTCCAGTGAACACCCAGGACTGATCTCCTTTAGGACAGACTGGTTGGATCTCCTTGCAGTCCTAGGCACTCTCAAGAGTCTTCTCCAACACCACAGTTCAAAAGCATCAATTCTTCAGTGCTCAGCTTTCTTTATAGTTCAACTCTCACATCCATACATGACCACTGGAAAAACCATAGCCTTAACCAGACGGACCTTTGTTGACAAATTAATGTCTCTCCTTTTCAATATGTTGTCTAGGTTTGTCATAACTTTCCTTCCAAGGAGGAAGCACCTTTTAATTTCATGGCTGCAATCACCATCTGCAGTGATTTTGGAGCCCAGAAAAATGAAGTCAGCCACTGTTTCCACTGTTGCCCCATCTGTTTCCCATGAAATGATGGGACCGGGTGCCATGATCTTAGTTTTCTGAATGTTGAGCTTTAAGCCAACTTTTTCACTCTCCTCTTTCACTTTCATCAGTTCTTCTTCACTTTGTGCCATGAGGGTGGTGTCATCTGCATGTCTGAGGTTATTGATATTTCTCCTGGCAATCTTGGTTCCACCATGTGCTTCATCCAGCCCAGCATTTCTCATGACGTGCCCTGCATATAAGTTAAATAAGCAGGGTGACAATATACAGCCTTGACCTACTCCTTTTCCTATTTGGAACCAGTCTATTGATAACGTTCTGGTTTTAGTTGTCTTTCCCTGAAGGGGAGGAGAGACACATTTGTCTGACCTCCACAAATATAGTCACAACTCGTTATGGTCCAGTAAACCCCAGCATGCCAGGCTCCCCTCTCTTTCACTATCTCCTAGAGTCTGCACACACATCATAGTTGGTGATGCTACCTAAACATCTAATTATCTGGTGCTCGCTTCTCCTTTTTCCTTCAATCTTTCCCAGCACAAGGGAAAGACTTCCCTTGAGCTGGCTATTTTCCAATGAATCTGCTCTTCACCTTTCTTCAGGTGAACAAACTACTGGAGTTTCAGCATCAGTCTTTCCGAAGAATATTCAGGGTTGATTTCCTTCAGGATTGACTGGTTTTATCTCCTTGGACTTCAGGAAGTCCTCCAGTCCCACAATTTGAGATTATCAATTCTTCCGTGTTTAACTTTCTATATGGTCCAACTCTCACATCTGTACATGACTACTGGAAAAACCACAGTTTTGCCTATACGCATCTTTGTCGGCTAACTGATATCTCTGCTTTTTAACCCTAGGCTGTCACAGACTTCAAGGATCAAACGTGTTTTAATTTCACCCCTGCAGTCACCACCTGCAGTGATTTTGGAGCCAAGAAAATAAAATTTGCCTCTGTTTCCATTGTTTCCCCATCTATTTGTCATGAAGTGATGAGAAAGGATGCCATGATCTCAGTTATTTGATTGTTAAGTTTTAAGTCAGCTCTTTCACTCTCCTCTTTTACTCTCAAGAGGCTCTTTAGCTCCTCTTCACTTTCTGCCATCCGAGTGGTATCAACCCCATATCTGAGGCTGCTATTTCTCTTGATTCCAGCTTGTGATTCATCCAGCGTGGCATTTGGCATGATGTACTCTGCATATAAGTTAAGTAAGTAGGGTGACAATGTAAAACTCTTGTTGTACGCCTTTCACAATTCTAAACCAATCAGTTGTTCCATGCCTGGTTCTAACTGTTGCTTCCAATCATTTTAGATCACTGATTTCTAAAACATGTGTCTTCACTCTTGCCACCTATTTGACCATATCCAACTTACTTTGATCATGGCCCAAACATTCCAGGTTCCTATGCAATATTGTTCTTCACAGCATGAGACTTTACTTTCACCACCAGACATTATCACAACTGGGTGTCATTTCCACTTTGGGTCAGCTACTTTTTTCCTTCTGGAGCTATTAGTAATTGCCCTCCACTCTTCCCCAGTAGCATACAGGATACCTTCTGACCTGAGGGCTCATCTTCTGGTGTCACATCTTTTGGCCTTTCACACTGTCGAATTAAGAATTCTCGCAGGAAGAATACTTGAGCGGCTATTTTCTCCTCCACTGGATCACATTTTGTTAGAACTCTTCACTATAACCTGTCTCTCTTGGATAGCCCTGCTCCACGTGTCTCACAGCGTCACTGAGTTACCCAAGCCCTTGTGCCACGAGAAGGCTATGATCCATGAAGAGGACAGAAACGTTTTGACTAACTTACCTCATTCCTCTCTGGACTGCCAGGTACCATTGTGATTAGTTCATTTTCAAGAGCAAGAAATTCATGATGACTAATAAAGGGTGTTTATCTCTTAGCCTATTACATTAAGGAAAATAAGTACAGGGTGTATTTATGAACTGTACCATATCAAAAGACAGTGTACTTCTTTTACGAAAGAATGTTGAGCTGTAATGCCTCAGCCTGGAAAATGGCTAATACCTAGAATACTTGTTTTCATATACAGAAAAAAATCATTATTTATCTGAGATATAAAAGCTAACCAGAGTCTGTCTGGTCTTATAAAAATATACTTCAATGAGGTTATACGATGTTAAAACGGCCAAAAGATTTAATCAGTGTATCTCAGAATTAAAATATGATTTCAAGATTTCTTTTGGATATTCAATTTCTTAGGCAAGTGATCTTCTGACTTTGACTTCAGTGATTAGAAACTCATCACCTTAAGTCATCTTTGAACCACACTAGTAAAAGATCAGAGTTCATAAGGTTTTCCTTTACTCTAAATAGGCAGTACATGGTTTAGTGACCCCAGTTAAAACATCTTGGCTCTTCAGCTTGTCATCATTCCCTATTTCTTCAACCATCATATTGATTTTACTTTCTAAAGGCTTTTAAGCTTCTCTCTTCTTTTTAACACCCCTAACACTACTGATGAATCTCAGCCCTTAGTACTTTTTTTAAACACCATTCTATGGACTTAATCACTAGCAGTCCCATGATTAAGACTCAAGCTTGACCTGTTGGGGGCTTAGGATCAAAACAGATATGGGAACTAACATCTCACATCCTATGCATTGTGCACACTCCCAAGACCCCAAACAACAATGCTCAAAACTAGTCTCTTTACAGTCTTCATTTTCTTTACTTATCAACTACCACCTGATGAAACACATACCTCGACTTGAGTTACTTGTTGTAGAACTTTTAATTATCTTAGAATAAACATCAGATTTCTTAAATTCAAGATGCTTATAGCTACATACCACTTCTTACAGATTTTTTAAAATATGCAATACATTTTCTAGCCACACGAAACTACTTAGCCTTTTTATTACTGTACTAGTAGCCTGGTGTAAAACCAACTACGTCTTCAGACCCTGAATTTTAAATCACTACAACTAGGCTCTTTATTAATCAAAATGGGGACCAATTTAGTCAACCCATTTTTGCCAATAAGGAATAAGTTTGTTTATTGCTGTAGCATAAAAATCCGTGCTTCAGTATTCAATGAATGCTTGGGAAGGATCCTCTGCTGACTGAGCTTGTCAAGATGCTTGAAGAAATGGTAGTTGGTTGGTGAGAGGTCACATGAATATGCCAGATAGGGCAAAACTTTGTAGCCCAATTTGTTCAATTTTTGAAGCATTGGTCTTTGTTGCAAATAAGTGGGCCTTTTCTGTTGACTAATGTTGACTGCAGGCGTTCCAGCTGTCAGTGCGTCTCATTGATTTGTTGAGTATACTTCTCTGATGTAATGGTTATGCTGGGATTCAGAAAGCTGAGTGGATCAGACCAGCAGCAGACACCTACAGTGACCATGATCTTTTATACATGCAAGTTTGCCTTTGGGAAGTGCTTTGGACTTCTCAGTCTAACCATGGATCTGATTGTCACAGTGAATAAAATCCACTTCTCACCAGATGTAAAAATTGATTGAGAAATAGTTTGTATTGTTGTGTAGGATAAAAGACAACAACACTTCAGAATGACTATTTTTTTTTTTAATTTGTGGTCAGCTCATGAGGCACCCACTCACCCAGGTTTTCACCTTTTCAATTTGCTTCAAATGCCAAATAACCATGGAATGAACGAAGCTGAGTTCTTGGGCAACTTCTCGTGTACTTCTAAGAGGATCAGCTTCAGTGATATTCTCAGGTGGTTGCTGTCAACTTCTGACAACTTGCTGTGCTCCTCATCTTCAGGGCTCTAGTTTCCACTGCAAAACTTCTTGAGTCACCACTGCATTGTATGTTCATAAGCAGTTCCTGCATTGCTGATGTTGAGAGTTGTATACACCATTTTATGACCCATTTTGAACTTGAATAAGAAAATCACTTGAATTTGCTGTTTCTCTAAAATCATTTCCATAGTCGAAAATACATGTAAGTAAATAGCCAGTAATAATTCATTGGCAAAAAACATAAAACAAGATATGCACATTAAAATGGTGTATAACAGAACCACATTTCTCTAATAATGTATTCCAATATCAAATGGCAACATTCATCAATGCAAAACTGAAATTACTCTTGCACCAAATACTTGTTTTGCCCTCCACAAAACATAAATGTTTTTATTCTCTGATTCAAGCCATTTTTTCCCAGAAATAAAAAAATTCACCTTTGAAGGGGCCCCTACAGCCATGTTAGAAAGTAACTTTTCCTAAGTCTTTTAAAAAACTATTTCTTTTTAATGGATTGATGTTGCTTTACTATATTGGTTTAATTTCTTTCTCTCCACCACCAAGAATTGACCATAGGTGCACATATTTCCCCTTGTTCTTGAATCTCCCTCCCACCTCCTGCCCTTTCCCATCCCCCAGGTTATTATAGAGCCCCAGTTTGAGTTCCCAGAGTCATAAAGTAAATTCCCATTGACTATATATTTATGTATGTTAGTGTATATACATCCATGCTATTCTCTCCATTCATCTCACCCTCTCCCTCCCTCTTCTCCTCCACCCTTGTCCATAAATCTTTCCTCTATGTCTCTATCTCCACTGCTATTCTGTGAACAGAGTCATCAGTACCATCCTTCTAGATTCCAAATACAGGCATTAATATATTTCTTTTTGACTTACTTCACTCTGTATCATAGGCTCTAGGTTCAACCACCTCATTAGAACTGACTCAAATGCATTCTTATTATAGCTGAGTAGTATTCCACTGTATACCACAGCTTCTTTATCCATTCCTCAGTCAATGGACATCTAGGTTGCTTTCATGTCTTGGCTATTGTAAACAGTGCTGCAATGAACACTGGGATACATGTGTCTTTTTCAATTTTGGTCTCCTCAGCATACATGCCTAGGAATGGGATTGCTGGGTCATATGGTGGTTTTATTCCTAGCTTTTTAAGGAATCTCCGTATCATCTGTGATATTGGCTGTATCAATTTACATTCCCTCCAGCAGTGTAGGAGGGTTTCCTTTTCTCCACACTCTCCAGCACTTGCTGTTTGTGGATTTTTTTATTACGGCCATTGTCTCTGGTATGAGGTGATACCTCATTGTAGTTTTGATTTGCATTTCTCTATTAATGTGTGATGGTGAGCATCTTCTCATGTGTTTAGGAGACATTTGTATGTTTTCTTTGGAGAAATGTCTGTTTAGGTCTTTTGCCCACTTTTTGACTGGGGGTTGTTTTCCTGGTTGAGTTGTATGAGCTGCTTGTATACTTTGAAAATTAATCCTGTCAGTTGTTTAATTTGCTATTATTTTCTCCCATTCTAAAGGTTGTCTTTTCACCCTGTTTATAGTTTCCTTTGCTGTGCAAACATCTTTAAGTTTAATTAGGTCCCACTTCTTTTTTGTTGTTGTTGTTGTTGGTTTTATGTCCATTATCCTATGGTCTAGTTCATAAAGGATCTTGTTAGATATATGTCATTCAATATTTTGCCTGCTTTTTCTAGGAGTTTCATAGTTTCTGGTCTTACATTTAGGTTTTTAATTCATTTTGAGCTTATCTTTGTGTATGGTGTTAGGAAATATTCTAATTTCATTTTTTTGCATGGAGTTGTCCAGTTCTTCCAGCACCACTTATTGTAGAGACTATCTTTTTCCCATTGTATAGTCTTGTCTCCTTTGTCAAATATAAGGTGTCCATTTGTGTGTGGGTTTATCTCTGGGTTTTCTATCTTATTCCATTGGTCTATACTTTTTTTGTTCTGTACCATATTGTTTTTATGACTGTAGCTTTGTAGTATAGTCTGAAATCAGGTAAGTTCATTCCTCCAGCTTCAATTTAAGATTGTCTGGCTATTAGGGATCTTTTGTTTCCATACAAATTGTGAAAACTTTTTGTTCTAGTTCTGTGAAAAATGCCATTTGTAATTTGACAGGGATTACACTGAATCTGTAAATTTTGTTTGGTAATACAGTCATTTTTACAATTGATTCTTCCAACCAAGAAGCATGGAATATCCCTGTATCTGTTTATGTTATCTTTGATATCTTTAACCAGTGTCTTCAATCTTCTGTATATAGATGTTTTTGTCTCCGTAGACAGGTTTATCCCTAGATATGTTTTTTGTGCAATAGTAACTGGGATTGATTCCTTAATTTCTCTTTCTGATTTTTCATTGTGAGTATAGAGATACCCAAGCAATTTTTGTGTACTGATTTTTGTCCTGTAACTTTACTATTTCCTGAGTCACTGAATAATAATCTGTATATAACCCACAGGCATTATCATTCCATGCATATTACATTTCATTGTTTACAATTTGTATCTTCTAAGTAGAATATAATCTCATGTAGAACAGCTTACCATATTTTTATGTCTTCACTTTTAAATCTTTGCCACAAGAAAAAATTAACAAATGTTTATGAAATTAAGACTTAGAAGTCTTACTAAGTCTTACTAAGTCTTCTAAGTCCTTAGAAAGGACTTAGTAGTGCTGACCTATATATATAAAATTATATACATACATCAAAATAGATTGTAGGCAACTGTGTACTTATGATAAATAGTTCCTACTTCAAAATATGAGATTATAATCATCTGATAAAAAAAGTCTTACAGAACTGCCACTGTTAGGAGATACTTCTGAGTAAACACAGAGTTAACAGAATATTATACCATGAGGAGGAAAGCTTGGGGGAGAATGGATACATGTGTATGTGTAGCTAAGTCCTTTTGTTGTCCATCTGAAACTATCACAACATTGCTAATCAGTCATGCTCCAATACAAAATAAAAAACTAAAAAATATTATACCGTTATATGAAAATTTAATAGCTATGATATTCAATTTCAATGAAATGCCTCACATGAAAAGTATATATACGCTTATAATTAAAAGACAAAAGAAACTAAACCCTAGAAAAACCACAGCAAAACTGTCAATAAGAACAGTTACCTCACAAATGCTACAGTAATGTGCTGGTTCATCATTCGTCCGTCCATGCCATATAACCTCTTTTCCTGCTGTAATAAGAGCTTCCCTCAGTGTCAGACATTGCTTCAGAATTTTCATAAGACAATACCTAGAGTAAAGAATTATCGTGACAACTCAATATGGAGTACTCTTAGCACAAAGGATATAATCAAACAGAAATAACTTTGAGAATCGTGTTTCCAAGTCTAAATTGGAGGCTGAATTCTTTTGATAATAGTAAGGTAATAAAGTATATATTTACTCTCAGATAGTCAAAACAATAATTTATATATGACTGACTTTAAAATTCTGGATACTGTAAAAAATAACTTATGGATTATATTTTATATTTACCTATAGTACTAAAGAAAAAAAGCACTAAAATTATTGTTTCAAATTTTAATTTGAAGGTAATCTAATGGTATCTTGAATTTATATTTAACTTTTTGGTAATGTGTATTTTCCATACATGCATACTTCTGATGTTAATATAGTGAATTTTCACAAATTGTGCTAGTTTTTCCATAATTTGCTGTTAATACTCAAAATTGTGTCCTACAGCATCCACAAATGTGTCTCAAAGCTCTCCTCTGAAGACAGAAGTGGACGATGTAATCTGGGAAGGATAATCTAAAAACCACAGAACTGGTTTAGCAAAAGTGATGTCACAACAATGTTTGTGAACATTATGACCCCCAACAGTATTAGTTTGATCAGTATCAAACTAATTTAGAGCTCTCTGATATGCTGAACTGCTACTGAATCAGAGTCTGGAAGATACTATCATATTCTTATATACACTATTATTTGAAAGAAAAGATAAAACATTAAATGTATCTAAAACTATCCTCTTTATATTGACTGTTTTTAGTCTTTATGTCATATTATAATGTAGAGTTACTGATAGTAAAGGCTTTATTTCCTGGTTACCTTAAATAAGACTATACCTGGTATATAATAGCACATAATAAATACTTGATTCCTAAGTAGGAGATGATTTACCTTTCCCAGATTACCTTAATGACAGAGCTACACACAAAACTGAGCCTAAATAGGGTGATAACACCATAGACATCTTATGAATCCTAGCTGGCTTCATTAAAGATTCAAAGAACATTTGTATGTATATTACAAAGCTGAATCTACTACATTATCATTTAATTTCTTTTAAGTATTTTATTAAAAGGAATGTTCTAATATTAATGAATATATGAGATGTATGAAAATAGTCAACCCACTATAATAAACATAATAAATTTCAAGTATCTTCAAATGTTAATTATGAACTGAAGAGTGAAGTTTTCCCTTAAACTTCAATCAAATTATTTTCAAATTAAAAGAAAAATAAAGCTTATTGTGAAAAATACAGAGAAAAATCAAGAATAAACACATCCCTCATTACCTCTACTTTAAACTAAAATGTACAAATTTATTATCTTCTCATGATACATCAATGAAAAAAATGAGAAGGAAGGAAGGAAATAGTAATGCCAAAAAAGCTGAACAGTTATATGAAGACCTACAAGACCTTATAGAACTAACACCCAAAAAAGATGTCATTTTCATTATAGGGCACTGGAATGCAAAAGCAGGATGTCAAGAAACAGCTGGAGTAACAGGTAAATTTGGCCTTGGAGTACAGAATAAAGCAGGGCAAAGGCTAATTGAGTTCTGCCAAGAGAACGCACTGGTCATAGCAAACACCCTCTTCCAACAACACAAGAGAAGACCTTACACGTGGACATCACCAGATGGTCAACACCGAAATCTGATTGATTATATTCTTTGCAGCCAAAGATGGAGAAGCTCTATACAGTCAGCAAAAACAAGACTGGGAGCAGACTATGGCTCAGGTCATTAACTCCTTATTGCCAAACTCAGACTGAAATTGAAGAAAGGGAAAACCACTAGACCATTCAAGTATGACCTAAGTTAAATTCCTAATGATTACACAGTAGAAGTGAGAAAAAGATAATAAGGAACTAGACCTGATAGACAGAGTACCTGATGAACTATGGACAAGGGATCAAGACCTTCCCCAAGAAAAGAAATGCAAAAAAGCAAAGTGGCTGTCAAAGGAGGCCTTACAAAAATACCTGTGAAAAGAAGAGAAGGGAAAACAAAGGAGAAAGGAAAGATATACCCATTTGAATGCAGAGTTCCAAAGAATAACAACAAAAGATAAGAAAGCCTCCCTCAGGGATCAGTGCAAAGACATAAAGGAAAACAATAGAATGGGACAGACTAGAGATCTCTTGAAGAAAATTAGATACCAAGGGAACATTTCATGCAAAGATGGGCTCCATAAAGAAATGGTATGGACCAAACAGAAGCAGAAGATATTAAGAAGAGTTGGCAAGAATACACAGAACTGTACAAAAAATATCTTCAAGACCCAGATAATCATGATGGTGTGATCACTCACCTAGAGCCAGACATCCTGGAATGTGACGTCAAGTGAGCCTTAGGAAGCATCACTGTGAACAAAGCTAGTGGAAGTGATGGAATTCCAGTGGAGCTATTTCAAATCCTAAAAGATGATGCTATGAAAATGCTGAATTTCATATGCCATCAAATTTGGAAAACTCAACAGTGGCCACAGGACTGGAAAAGGTCAATTTTCATTCCAATCCCTAAGATAGGCAATGCTAAAGAATGCTCAAACTACAACACAATTACCCTCATCTCCCACGCTAGCAGAGTAATTCTCTAAATTCTCCAAGCCAGGCTTCAGCAATATGTGAACCGTGAACTTCCAGATGTTCAAGCTGGATTTAGAAAAGGCAGAGGAACCAGAGATCAAATTGTCTACATCAGCTGGATCATTGAAAAAGCAAGAGAGTTCCAGAAAAACACCTATTTCTGCTTTATTGACTATGCCAAAGCCTTTGATTGTGGGGATCAAAGGGAAATTCTTCAATAAACTGTGGACCAGACCACCTGACCTGCCTTTTGAGAAACCTGTATGCAGGTCAGAAAGCAACAGTTAGAACTGGACATGAAACAACAGACTGGTTCCAAATAGGAAAAGGAGTACATCAAGGCTGTATATTGTCACCCTGCTTATTTAACTTATATGCAGAGTACATCATGAGAAATGCTGGGCTGGAGGAAGCACAAGCTAGAATCAAGACTGCCAGGAGAAACATCAACAACCTCAGAAATGCAGATGACACCACCTTTATGGTAGAAAATGATGAAGAACTAAAGAGCCTCTTGATAAAAGTGAAAGAGGAGAGTGAAAAAGTTGGCTTAAAGCTCAACATTCAGAAAACTAAGATCATGGCATCTGGTCCCATCACTTAATGGCAAACAGATGGGGCAACAGTGGAAACAGTGGCTGACTTCATTTTTCTGGGCTCCAAAATCACTGCAGATGGTGATTGCAGCCATGAAATTAAAAGATGCTTCCTCCTTGGAAGGAAAGCTATGATCAACCTAGACAGCATATTACAAAGCAGAGACATTACTTTGTCAACACAGGTCCATCTGGTTAAGGCTATGGTTTATCCAGTGGTCATGTATGGATGTGAGACTTGGACTGTGAAGAAAGCTGAGCACTGAAGAATTGATGCTTTTGAACTGCGGTGTTGGAGAAGACTCTTGAGAGTCCCTTCGATTGCAAGGAAATCCAACCAGTCCATCCTGAAGGAGATGTCCTGTGTGTTCACTGGAAGGACTGATGTTGAAGCTGAAATTCCAATATTTGGGGCACCTGATGTGAAGAGCTGACTCATTGGAAAAGACCCTGATGCTGGAAATGATTGAGGGCGGGAGGAGAAGGGGACGACAGAGGATGAGATGGTTGGATGGCATCACCGACTCGACGGGCATGAGTTTGAGTAAATTCCAGGAGCTGGTGATAGACAGGGAGGCCTGGCGTGTTGCGATTCATGGGGTCACAAAGAGTCGGACATGACTGAGCAACTGACCTGAGACTGAAACCAGAACAGAAAAATGAGTATATTCCTCTTTCATGGAAGAAAAGCTGTGGTGTTTGCATTTCCAATATTGAGAGAGACCCTGACACACTGGAGGGGTCTAGACGATATTGAGAATAATGAAGGTAGAGTGAAAATGTTAAAAGTGAGAGAGGTTTTAAGTTTATGACCAAGGGAGAGATGTTTTAAGTTTATGACAAAGAAATAAGAAAGCTAAAGACGATAACCACCTTTTCTTCATTACCTTTTCTCTCTTATGTCAGTATTCAATCTGTATGTAAACTCTTGAGTTCAATCTTCACAACAGTATGTTGTATAATCTTTCTCTACTTCCATTGCTACAATTAGAATCCAAGTTAGCTAGTCTGAATTTCTTCAACTGCCTTTAATTGTTTTCTTTTATTTTTATCTTCCATTTTCCAATCTTTACCCACAAAGCAATAAACAGATTCACACTTTAAAACTATAAATCAAAATATCTTTCCCTTCTTCTATAACACATAGAATTACTACCTAAACTACTTAACATTGTCTACAAGAACCCTTGGGGGCTTTTCCAATGGCTCAGCAATAAAGAGGCTCCCAGTCAATGCAGGAGACACAGGTTCAATCCCTGGGTCTGGAAGGTCTCCTGGAGATGGAAATAGTAATCCATTCCAGTATTCTTGCCTGGAGAATCCCATGGACAGAGGAGCCTGGTGGGCTAAAGTTCATGGGGTGGCAAAGAATCAGACCTGACTGACCAAGTAAACAACAAGTTCATCTGTAATTCCGTGCCTTATCATTTTCCTGAATTTATTACCATAGACATTTCTTTCCTTTGTACTGCTACAGCCATTTCTGTCCCATAAATACATCAAAGTTTTTCTTATATAGGGCTTTCACTTGTTTCAGGATCTAAAATGCTTTTATCCCTCGCTCTTGTTCTAGTTCACTTTTTTATGACTCTGGTCCATCACAGAAACCATGGTCTCATAAACCACTTGAACAAAAGTAGCATTTTCCATGACCGTAACCAAAAAACGTGTAAAAATATATTTTAGAAATATTACTTAATCAAAATTTATGTATCTGTTTGGGAATTTGTTTATCTAGCTCTACTAGATTAAATCACACAAAGAAAGAGAGTGTTATTTACATTCCACAGTATCTATTTTATTGCCAGGAATATTGTCAAGAGTAAGAGTTTGTGGTTCTCAAATATTTGATGAATGTGATTCATTCTGCATAAAACCTAAAGAAAACATAGGTCAAATAGAGACAAATGGAACATCTGGATCACCCTATAATTATTTTCATGAATTAGAATTAATGGTCATATTGAAGTTACCAAATGACCACCCATAATTGTGGATCTATAATATGAATTACTGCCTTAGTTCAGAGTTTGAGTGATGGATGCTCTTTCAAACTTTTCTAATTTTAAATCTCAAACATTTAAGGAAAATGGAATGAGTCAGCATGTAAAATAGTGAATACCCTCACTGAACAATTTTTGTTTGGGTATATTTGTTAGAAGAAAATTTTGAAAATAAATTCAAAATTAGCACTGTTTCTCATGATACTAGTTTGTGAGACTAACTAGACTATCTATTCTAATTAGACTATCTAGTGTAAGATTTAGTACACTAAATCTTTGTCTAACATTCATAAAATTCAGAAACACACAGAAGTGGTGAAAGGACTTAAAAACAAAAAAATAGTAATTAAAATATTTAGCTTGTAATTTCCAATATTCATTTGGTGATGGCATGAGGGGAGAAGAAGTGAAAGAAAAACATATAAACTGAAGTTTGGAGAAACACTGGTAAGTGGCTCATGCTGAAAAAATGTACCAAGAGACTCCAAAAACATCATGATTCCATTCTACACCAACACAATAATACACCAGGTAAATTTTCTGCTTTTGTAACTTTTTTGATGTGCAAGTCAATTCTCTGATTTTGTCAACTTATGTTTACAATATATGCTAGTCTGTTAAGTGGGTAAAAGCATCATGTCTAAAAAAACAATGTATATATATATACATTAATTTAAAATGACCTATTGCAAAAAAAAAAAAAAAATTGCAAACCATCACCTCAACCTTCAGCAAGTCAAAAACTTCTTACAACAGTAACATAAAGGATCACTAATCACAGATCACTACCAGAAATATAAAAATAGACAAAAGTGTGAAATAGACAAAAGTGTGAGAATTAGCAAAATTAGACATGAGAAAGAAAGTGGGCAGGAAAGAAATGGTGCTGACACTTGTTCAATACTTATTTGCCACAAATCAATTTGTAAAACACACAGAATCTACAAAGTACAGTCCAGTAAACAGCAATAAGCTGATGTATGCTTATATTCTAAATACACCTAGAAAAGAAATGGAACAGAAACCTAAGGTAACAAATGAGCAATTACTAGAGTACATATAGATACATATATATTTAAACTGTTAATCTATTAAATTTACGAATGGATCAAGAAGGGGATAATTTGATTATAGTAGGAAATTTAAATAGTTAAGATTGTTTAAAATGATAATTTATGAGATATTTATAAAATTCTCACTCCCTGTGCTTCAGACAGACTTCCAATATTAAAACTAAAGGAGTCCTAGGACATCAGTTTGGTCAAAGGTTAAGAAAAAGGACACATGTATGAATTTCCTAGTAAAGAATCACGTATGCCTTCATTATTCTCTATGCCACAATAATCGGTCTATTTCAAAAGAAAGTATTTTTTAACATGTGAATGATCTTATTAAGATTCTGGGGCCACTTTATCATCTGATATCAACTGATGTAAGTCTTTGGGAGAAAAACATTCATTAGGTAACTTTATCATATTCCCTGTCCTCAATTTTCTCCCCATCATACGTGTCCAAAAGAAGAACTATAGCAACTTTGGAAAGGACTTACTTAATCATTTCAAAAAGCTTGGGATCTGAAACTTTGATGTTTCGTGCCATATTCCAGGAGAGATGAACCATGGGTACTACTGACTTTACACTTTGCAATTTGTTCCACTCATACCGTTCCACTGCCAATTTATACTGGCTGGCTAGGATGGGGAAAAAAAATTTAAGTTAAAAATGAAAGTAATAAAACATATGAACATAATCATTATCACCACTCAGGTGATCATTTTAACGCTAATTCTGAAAAACTAAAAACACTAAAATATGGTTCTCATAAAAATTAGTTAAAAATTGCCATTAAAGAGCACTACCTTCAATTGCCAGTTGTGTCCAACTCTTTGCAACCCCACCAACATGTCTCTCATGTCTCATGGACATGACTACTAGAAAAACCATAGTTTTGACTCTAAAGACCTTTGTTGGCAAAGTGATGTCTCTGTTTTTCACTATGCTGTCTGGACTGTGATAGCTTTTACTCCAAGTAGAAAGCCCCTTTTAATTTTGTGGCTGTGCTCACTATCTACAGTGATTCGGGAGCCCAGGAAAATAAAATCTGCCACTGATTCCAATTTTTACTCATTTATTTGCCATGAAGTGATGGAACAGGATGCCATGACTTTAGTTTTTGGAATGCTGAGTTTTAAGCAAGGTTTTTCACTCTTCTCTCTCACCCTCATCAAAAGGCTCTTTAGTTCCTCTTCTTTCTGCCATTAAGGTGGTTATCATCCTCCTATCTGAGGTCATTGATATTTCTACCTCAATCTTGATTCAGCTTATGATTCAACCAACCTCTCATTTCATATGATGTATTCTGCATAGAAGTTAAATAAGCAGGGAAATAATATATAGCCTTGACATACTCCTTTCCAAATTATAAACCATTCTGTTGTTCCATGTCTGGTTCTAATTCTTGCTTCTGGTGTTACAAGCAGGTTTCTTAGGAGACAGGTAAGGTGGTATGGTATTCCCATCTCTTTAAGAATTTTCCAGTTTCTTGTGATCTACACAGTCAAACGCTTTGGTTTTTCTGAATTCCCTTGTTTGTAGCCCAAGAGATGTTGGCAATTTGATCTCTGTGGTTCCTCTTCCAAATCCAGCTTCTACATCTCAAAGTTATCAGTTCACAAACTGTTATAGCTAAACTAAAAGTATTTTGAGTATTACCTTGCTAGGATGTGAAATAACTGAAAATGTACACTAGTTTGAACATTGTCTGGCACTGCTTTTCTTAGGGACTGGAATAAAAACTGACCCTTTCCAGTCCTGTAGCCATCACCAAGTTTTCCAAATTTGCTGGCATATTCAGGCCAGCAGTTTAACAGCATCATCTTTGAGGATTTGAAATAGCTCTGCTGGAATTCCATCACCTTCAATAGCTTTGTTTGTGGAAAGTCTTCCTAAGTCCCACTTAACTTCACAATACAGGATGTCCAGCTCTAGGTGAGTAACCACAATATGTGGTTATCAGGATCATTGAGACTTTTTTTGTACAGTTCTTCTGGGTATTCTTGCCACCTCTTCTTAAATCTCTTTTGATTCTGTTAGGTCCATACCGTTTCTGTCCTTTATTGTGCCCATCATTATATGAAATGTTCCCTTGGTATCGCTAATTTTTTGGAGAGATCACCATTCTGTCCCATCCTATTGTTTTCCTCTATTTTTATTTTTTCTGCATTGTTTACTTAAGAAGGCCTTCTTATCTTTCCCTGCTGTACTCTGGAACTCTGCATTCAGTTGGGTATTATCTTTCCCTTTAGCCTTTCACTTTTCTTTTCTTAGCTAGATGGAAGGTGCTCTCAGACAACCACTTTGACTTCCAGCATTACTTTTTCTTGGAATGGTTTTGGTCACTGCCTCCTGTACAATGTTACAAACCTCTACCCATAGTTCTTTGGGTGTTCTATCAGACTGAAAATCTCTTGAATCTATTCGTAATTTCCACTGTATAATAATAAGGGATTTAATGTAGGTCCTATCTGAATGGTCTAATGGCTTTCCCTACTTTCTTTATATTAAGCCTTGATTTTGCTTTACAAAGCTCATGATCTGAATCACAGACACTTCAGGTCCTGTTGCTGCTATTTTGTAGAGTGTCTCCATCTTTGGCTGCAAAGCATATAATCAATCTGATTTTGGTATTGACCATCTGGAGACGTTCAGGTGTAGAGGTGTCCCTTGTGTTGTTGGAAGTGGGTTTTTGCTATGCTCTGTACATGCTCTTGGCAAAACTTGGGTTAGGCTTTGCCTTGCTTCATTTTGTATTCCATGGTCAGGTATCTCTTGACTTCTACTTTCACATTCCAGTCCCCTACGATGAAAAGGACATATTTTTTGGTGTTAGTTCTAGAAGATCTTGTAGTTCTTCATACAACTGTTCGCCTTCAGCTTTTTGGCACTGGTGACTGGGCCACAGACTTGGGTTACTGTGATGTTGAATGGTTTGCCTTGGAAACAAAACAGATCATTCTGTCATTTTTGAGATTATGTCCACATAATGCTTTGTTGACTGTGAGACCTACTCCATTTCTTCCATGGGATTCTTACCCAAAATTGTAGATGTAACAGTCATCTGAATTAAATTCGCCCATTCTCATCCCTTTTACTTGACTGATTCCTAAGAGTCAATGTTCCTTCTTGCTATCTCTGCTTGCTCACATCCAATTTATCTAGATTCATGGAACTAATACTCCAAGAATTCTGTGTTAATTTGTGGAACTACGAATAAATTATGAACATGAATGCACATGAAATATTCTATGCAATTTTTTTTTTAATATCATCAGACTTTACTTTCCGCACCAGACACATCCACAACTGCGTGTTGTTTCCACTTTAGCTCAGCCTCTTCATTTCGTCTAGAGCCTTTTCTCAGGAGTAAGTTGAGCATCTATTATTCGGGGGCTCATCTTCTGATATCATGTGTTTTTTACTCTTCATACTGTTCATTTGGTTCTCAAGGCAAGAATGGGGAAGTGGTGTGGCATTCCCTTCTCCAGTGGACCATGATTTGTCAGAACTCTCCACCATGTGCCTGGCATGAGACTTGCCTTTATTACATCTCTGAAGCCCTCACTTTTTTGGACTAAAAGGATTTCTCATTTTCCAGATTAAAAGAATGAGCCTATAATATTTCAAAACACTTATCCAAAGTAACAAAATTTACAAAGATAAACAAGGTAGGAGTCATCAGATCTTTCTGGACCAAAATGCCAAACTTTTTCATCCTGCATATATTAAACAGAGTTTGACAAAACATCTCATGTGGTATATTAGAAAAAATAAATGTGGTATATTAGAAAAAATAAAAAGTCTAAAATATAATTATTGTTATTCTTTCCCACAAGTTTTCTTTTATAAAAACAATATTCAATGCTCTAAAATAACCAAAAGTATATTGTCGTATCTGCAAAAGCATACTTTTGGAATTTGCTAAAATTTACTCTTCTATATACCTGTCGTAGCTAGAATTCACTTTCTGTATAGCAACAACTATATTTCTTCTAGGACAAATTTTTTGAACTTTTAGTGAGTTATTTTCTAACTCATCATTAGAATTTTTTAAATGTGCTACTTATATTTATCACTGTTATTATATTATTTATAATACCTGTAAGTGGGCCAACATTCCAAGCAATATTGTTGCACCAGCCAACAGCCTGAACCCAGTGCACAGTGCCTGCATTTATCCAGACCAAATCTCCAGGTCTTTGAATAAACCTATATACAGGAACATTTGCTTCATAAAGATCTTCAAGATTGGGCCACCAAGAACTCATCAAAAAATTCAAATTATTTCTGAAAAAAATGAATAATGTTACTGGACAAAGTTTTTTTAATGTCTCATCAAAGATGAAAAGATACTTTAAAGAGATTAGAAAATGCTATCACTTTATATAGTTTAATAAAACTTAATAGTACTGTCAGAACTTCAGAACAGGGCTCTAGAATAGAAGAAGCAATTGAAGAAAAGTAACAACAGAAGAGAAGAGGTACACTTATTTACTTATTTCGGGACCATATGTCTAAACTTACTTTTCAAAAATACAAATGTTAAGTTTTCAAATTACACTGAAAATAAATTAGTTTTTTAGTTTAACATAGATTTTACTTAGATTTAATACACATACAATAAAATCTACCTATTAAAGAGTGCTGACAAACAGGTAAGCAACATTATAATCAGGTAATCTTGGGCCCGACATGCTCAGGGGCAACTGTTCGACTCTTCTCAAGCACAGTATAAACTTTAGTACTATTTCACCCAGTATTACCAATATGAAACTGGAGAAATTTCCATTTAAAAAAAGGATGCCAAAGATGGCAAACAGATCAAACATCTCTTTCAAAAATTCAAAACAGCAGTTGATTTTAAGATAACATGTTATCTGCAACTATAAAATAAACTATTGAAATTATAAACATTAGAAGCAGTATCCTTCTGCAAAACAAAATTATAGAAGTTGAGAAGACACACATGATTTCTATAATTTAAAATAAATCATTCTAACTTGTTATTTTTTATTACTCTGCCGTTGAAACTTTGGGGATATCAGCTGTCTTTTCCAAGAACATTTGACCTAAGATATTTGAAATAGAAGAAAATTAAACCCTAAAAATAGTTGTGTGTTAGTTGCCTAGTCATGTCTGACACTTTGCAACTCCATGGACCATGTCCTGCCAGGTTCCTCTTTCCATGAAATTCTTCAGGCAAGAATACTGGAGTGGGTTGCCATTTCCTCCTCCATAAAACAATTAGTTCTTCTAAAAAGAATCACTGCAATGTATGTGTAAAAATACCACACGATATAACGTAAAGAAATAAATTCTATTAAAAAATTCATTATAGCAAAAGTAAACCTTATACCTAAGCCAGAAAAACCTGATCATACATTTTAGTAATTGAGAGAACTTTGGAGTACTGTTTTTTTAACCACTCTGACATACTTTTTAGTAAATAAACTATGAGTAAATACCCTCTAAAATATTAAAGAATTTAGTATATGAAATAAGTGTATCAATTTAAAAATAACCATACATGACAAGTATGAGAATTACATTCAATTCTTAATCATGTATGTTACTATAACTATATCATTACCAACTCCTAAACAACAGCAGGTAATTAATTGCCCTTCATAATAACTTTTCTCACAATTATTTTCAAAGAATATTTAGTTTAGAAACCTACTTTTCACAGAAGTCATTCAGGACACCCCAATAACCTTCAGGAACAACAAACCATTCACAATCACCTGGACCAATGTTTATGTTAACAGAACAGAAGTTGTTATTTTCTTGGTGACCTAAAATGTAAAAGGAAAAAAATCATGATGACACCATAAATGCAATGAACAGTGTGTACATGTAGCAGTGTGTACCTGTGCATCCTAAACTCAATGAAAGAAATGTGCCATTAAATTACTGCTCTGTTTTGAGGACTGGGTGAAAAATAAATGCTTACAGATTAATGAATGCCATATGAATAAGTAATAAATATTAGCTATTATCAGTGTTACTACTTTCTTCTCTGTAAACTACCCCAACTCACAAAGAGTACCAAAAATTAACAAATGAGGACATGGAGAACAAAGCTGTGGTTGCTGAAAGGGAAGGAACAGTCAGGGAGTTTGGGATTTACATGTACACACTGCTATATTTAAAATGGATAACCAAGGACCTGCTGTCCAGGACAGGAAACTCTGCTCAATACTCTGTAATAACCTTATAGTCACCAGGGGGTAAGGATGGGAGAAGGGATAGTTAGGGAGTCTGGGATGGACATGGACACACTGCTGTGTTTAACACGGAGAACCAACAAGGACCTGCTGCACAGCAGAGGGAACTGCTCAATGCTCTGTGATAACCTCGGGAGAAAGGATGGGGGCAAAGGAAATTTAGCAAGTTTAAGATGGACATGTACACAATGCTGGATAACTAACAAAGGAAGGGAATTCTGCTCAATACTCTCTAATAACCTTATGGTTACCATGGGGGAAATGCAGGGGAAGGGGATAGTCAGGGAGTTTGGGATGGACAGGTACACAATGTAACAAGTATACACCGCAGGATTTAACATGGAGAACGAACAAGGACCTGTTGTACAGGACAGGGAATTCTGCTGTGGCAGCAGAATGTGGCAGCCTGGAAAGGAGGGGAGTTTGGGGGGAAATGGATACATGTGTATGTATGAGTGAGTACTTTGCTGTCCACCTTAAACACTGTTAATCAGCTATATACTTCAATACAACATAAAAAGGTGAAAGAAAGAAATGAATGAATGAGATATTATTTTCAAAATGTAACTGGTGACTTAGCAACCTGTAAGTCCTATAAACCTTCCAATTTCATATTGCTACATACTGTAAATGCTTATACCTTTTCCACCACAGGTAGAGATGGGTAATCTCTTATAATACAGTCTCAGAACATGGCCTCTAAATTTTTAAGAACACATTTAAAAGCTCATTTCAGTAGGTAAAGTATCTTATAGAAAGTATCATTTCTTTTATGTAAGAACAGACAAAATGTTTACCAACTAAAAAAACACTTAGAACTATTTTTCTATGAATTACAGGAGCTGACTAAAACATATGACATATTTTCTCTAAGGAACTCCTTTTGAGTTCCACAGGATACTGTTAATGTAATGATAAATAAATGAAAGATCCCAAGACTTCTAGGCATAAATGACAAAGAATAATATACTAAATTTGGCTTCAGCCCCTTGGTTTTTAAATTACAAAAAAAAAGTTTTTCATCTTCTGCGATTCATTTCACCTGTCACATATTTATTTTTATAAAATAGTCTAAATCAAATGAAATAATTTTCAAACACAAATAAATCTTGATGGATCTACTCTAATATCATATACATTAAAAATCCTGAAAAGTAACATTTTTGCCCAGTATTAAGACGTTATTAATGACAAAGAAGGCCAATACATTAAATACTTTTTCAACTATTAAAATTATTCATATTTCTTTCCACTTGACCCAAATACTGACAAAACAGTACTATCTATCTAAATTTGCAACAATCCTGGGAATAAACATTTCAACAACTGGGTTCTATGCCTAGTTGTACATTAATATCCCTGAGGAGCTATTAAATAATATCTCATCCTCAAAATGATTAATTATTTCTTTCAAAAGCTTTTCAGCAGATTCCAATTACCAAAGTTGGGAATCCAAACTCATGAAATAAGCAACAAATATTCTTCTTTTAAAAATTAGTTGGTTATTCTACAGTGAGAATGTACTGAAGAAAACATCAGAAAAACAAACAAAATGACCTGTAGGCTGTACACATCACCATATAGCTGAGTTGGTTTTTTCTGCTACCATCTGACAGCTGTCCAGAGACTGGAACTTAAAATTATTAAGTACGTCAATTGTCACCTATGACGTAAGTTATGTCAATGCAAAGAGAATGATTTTATATTTGTATTGAATGAAACTTTATGACTTAAACCAGGGGAGAGCACACTATGGTCCGCTGATCAAATACCCATTCTTGTAATTAAAATTCTTGGGACTCAGATATGGCATCAATTTATGCTCTATCCATATGTTTTTGTGCTACAACATAAGAATTAAGCCGTAATAACAGAGACCTTATGCCCTTATAACTTCATATTGCTGCTTGACAAACTATAGCTTTCATTAACACAGTCAAAGCTAAATAACAAGTGCAAAGAACATTTTACACTGTAAAAGCCTTCTTTTACTTGTGATCTTCAAGTGAAAAAAACTGCATCTGAAATGCAACTAAGTGCAAAGAGAAGATGTAAAAGTTAAAAAAAAACGAGAAACAAACCTTAAGAGAGTTCTGTAAATGCCTTCCAACCAACCAAATAAGCTAAATAAAGTAAATACATAGACTGATAAAGAGTGTTTAGCAGTACCTAGTTTCAGAAAAAAAATTTTAAAGATGAAACATATGAAACATACAGGATTGGGGAGATGCACAGGGAGGACTGGCCAGCTGGCGCTTACAAGAGAAAAAAAACAGAAAAAGATCAAACAAAATTTTTCCACAGAATAGCTTTAACAGATGTACATTTGTAGCTATCCTGACAAAAGGGGATACTGACTTGGAATCCCAATAAGGTACATAAGGAGATAAGTTTTAAAAATACAGTGCATCATATATTTTAAGTATTTTCAGTGAAGTTTTATACCATATAGGACACATATTAGTTCATTATTAGTAAGAACTATAACTGGTGAAAAAATGTGGAAAACTGACAGTTTGCTGTCAATGGGGTCAAGACAAAGACTTTGCCTGTGTTAATACCCCCTTGGAGGGTAACATTTTTCTGATTTTTCTGATGGTTACATATAAAAAGTATAAAAATCATATTGAGAGAACAAATTGATACTCTCATCTTTAATTGTAAGATTACTTACAGTATTTTTGCCTACTAAAAAGAATTTTCAAATCTTACTGACTTCATTAATTACAAATGGGAAACACTAAAGGTGCATCTACCACATTTGATCAACTCTTTTTTAACTATACAAAATAAGTTATTTCATAAAAATAACCTGGTGTCCGACTCCCTGGAACTTTCATGTATAATTGAACTGTATTCATGCCCAGTATGGTATGACCAAGATGGCTTAGAAGATTTCCTGCTGATACAACACGCACAAAAGCAGGAAGTTTAGTCAGTTCAAGTAGCTGCAACTTCCACCTGAAATAAAATGATATTTTGAAAGTATAATATTGTTGCAAACATTAATGAGACCTAACCCCAAATTCTTGCAATCCAAACACAAAACAGTTAAATCTTTAAGTTTCAAATGCTTAAGGTCAAATGAACTAGTCTTTAACTTCTTTTTCAAACAAGTCCTAAAACAAACAGATAACTTAAAAATTTATGGGACTTCCCTGGTTCCAGTGGTTAAGAATTCACCTGCAAATGCAGGGAAGACAGGTTAAATCCTGGTCGGCAAAGTAGGATTCCACATGCTGCAGAGCAATTGAGCTGGTGAGCCACAACTACTGAGCCCACGTGCTGCAACTATTGAAGCCCGTGCTCCTAGAGTCTGTGCTTTGCAATAAAAGAGGCCACAACAGTGAGAAGCCCAAACACACAACTAGAGAGTAAATGCTGCTTGTGGAAATTAGAGAAAGCCCATGTGCTGCAAGGAAGACCCAGCAGGGCCAAATGACAATAAATAAATGAAATATTTAAAAAACTAAAAAAAGTATGATAATCTTATATTTTTATTTGCACATCTGTAAAACTGTTTTGATACTGATAACAAAAGTACCATTCCAAAATCTAATAAAAATAATTTCGAAATGCTAGCAAAAACTTTTCCATCAACACACAAAAACAGGATAACTACTGGATTAAAGAAAATACAAAAGTAGGCAAATTTCAGTTCTACATTTCTGTTTGTACTTCATGGAAATAGAACAGGAGGTCTTACTTTTTGTCATCAGAAAGGTCGATGTTGGTCCCAAACTTTATAGTTTTAAAAGGTCCTTTCCTTCTCCTTCCAGTACTTAAAAAGAAAACAACAAAAGTAAATTCATGCCTTTTGACAGGAACACTGAATGCATACTAAAATTTGCTTACTTATCTGAAGAAGTGGATTCATTATCTGAATATTCTCTATGTTGCATTCTTTTCTCATTTTCCTCCTACAAATAAAGCAAAAACATTCATATTTTAGTACCTTCCTACACACTATACTTCCCATTAGACAACTGAATAAAATAATCATATCTACATGAGTGCTACTGATTATGATTTGAAAAGTAGTTTGCTATAGGCACACTACACCAAAAGACCAGAGTTTGTTTTTCCTATATGAACTCTTAAATAAGAATGCAATGTGTATATTCTTCCACTTGACACAAATTAAAGTGATAATAAAAGAAAATGAAAGCAAAGTTCTATAGTCTTGCTATCAATGTTACTTATAAATGCCAATCAAGCTAAAGTACACATTTTAAATTGGCAGGAGTATGTGTGCCTACAAAAACAAGTTACGACACGTATAGGTGAATAAAGATTTAAGGTTTTCTATGTCTAATATAAAATTTTTTATCTTAACCCTGCCTATGTGTATTATAGTAATACAACTAAGAGAACATAGTTAATAATCTAAATTTCTGACAAAATACATTCTATATAAATAAAACACTTAGCACTAGGAAGGAAATTAAATCTAAATAAAAATGTGTTATTCTCTTGACAAAGATGCCAAAGTTATTCAATGAAGAAATGGTATGGAAAGTATAGAAACCCATAGTGAAAAGAATAAATGTTAGACACCAACCTTTTACTAGAGAGAAAAATTAACTCAAGATGGAGCCAATGACCTAATGTAAGACATATAACTATGAAACTCTTACAACAAAACAAAGAGTATGTCTGCATGACTACCAGATAAACCTTTCTTAGCTATGACATCAAAAATAAAGCAGTTAAAACAAAATTTTCACCCAAACTAAAACTTTCATGCTTCAAAGGACACCATCAAGAAAAAGTGAAAACACAACTTACAGAATAGGGAAAATATCTGCAAATTAAATACTTTACTAATGAGTCTGTAAAACATGTAAGAGATTTGGAACTAGCCACTTCATCCTTAAAAACAATTAAGCAGTCTCATGGTAGTCAAAGAACACAGATCAAACTGCTGTGTCCAAAAGTTTTTTTTTTGGGAAAAGCAGTGAAAAATAGAAACTAAAATTAATGGGACCAGAAAACTCTATGTATACTCTGCAGGGGAAAGAAACACCACAGACAATATCAGAAAAAAATCCCTTTCTGAAATATACCAGAGGATTCTTTTCTTTACAGCAAAATCTGCACTCAGAAGAAGCTCCTTAATCACAGGCTAATTTTCTGGAATTTTTATTAGGACCTACACGTTCATAGAGGCTTCCATGGTTGCTCAGTGGTAAAGAATCTATCAGCCAGTGCAGGAGACGTGGGTATGATCTGTGGGCCAGGAAGATCCCCTAGAGAAGGAAATGGTAACCCACTCCAGTATTCTTCCCTGGGGAATTCCATGGACAGTGGAGCTTGGAGGGCTATAGTTCGTGGAGTTTCAAGAGTCGGATACCACTAAGCAATTAAACAATGAAAACATCTCCAGAGAAGAGAAGAAATACCCAACTCCAGCCAACTCTACACATTCAGTTCTACTGAAAGAATGGGGGGAAAAACAAGCATGAAGCACTAATGAGGTTCACAGTAGAGAGGCACATGCTTCACAAGGACTAAGACCAAATCATAAGATAACAGAATATCCCCTACCTCAATACTTTTACCAATACATGACTAAAAGCCTACTTATAGCAGTTCCTTTTATCCAGCACATCAAGGTATGGGAAAAGTCAGATGCACAGCTTAAAAACCCATACCAAGACCCAAGAACAGTCTCTGACATAACACAAATGATGGCATTCTGAGAAAAAAAATTTTATAATTTAGTATGCAAAGAATTCTAAAAAGAAGTAATTTGTCATGGGGGTATCTGAAAAGAAATTCCTAAATCTGAAAAAGAAGGAAAAACAGACCAAAAAAAGTTCACAAACAGACAAATCAGAATAAGCAACAATTGTAGAGAAAGTTAAAAAGATGTATCAAACCGGCAATGTTGAAAGAGAAGAAATAAATGAACCAAGAAGAAATTCCCTGGCAGTCCAATGTTTACAACTCAGCACTCTCACTGCTGGGGCCCAAAATTCAATCCCTGATCAGGTAACATAGATCCCAAATTCCTCATTTGTAAAAAGAAATAAAAATTTAAGCCAATAAGCAAACTAGAAATACGTAAACATCCCCTACCAATGAAACAGAGGTATGAAAACCTGAATATAGAGGTTCTGAGTAAAAGCAAGAAGGATAAATGGGCAAACCCTAAAGTTAGGCATATAAAGCTTAAACTACATAAAAATCAAAGATAAGAGAAAATATGCAATGGAACCACAGAAAATAAAAATATCTCATTTATACTCATCTAAACATAATATATAGATGGGGAAACAGTGGAAGAAGTGTCACACTTTATTTTTTTGGGCTCCAAAATTACTGCAGATGGTGACTGCAGCCATGAAATTACAAGACACTTACTCCTTGGAAGGAAAGTTATGACCAACCTAGATAGCATATTAAAAAGCAGAGACATTACTTTGTCAACAAAGGTCCGTCTAGTCAAGGCTGTGGTTTTCCAGTGGTCATGTATGGATGTGAGAGTTGGACTGTGAAGAAAGCTGAGCACCGAAGAATTGATGCTTTTGAACGGTGGTGTTGGAGAAGACTCTTGAGAGTCCCTTGCAAGGAGATCCAACCAGTTCATCCTAAAGGAGATCATTCCTGGGTGTTCACTGGAAGGACTGATGCTGAAGCTGAAACCCCAATACTTTGGCCATCTCATGCAAACAGTTGACTCACTGGAAAAGACCCTGATGCTGGGAGGGATTGGGGGCAGGAAGAGAAGGGGACGACAGAGGATGAGATGGCTAGAAGGCATCAATGACTCAATGGGCATGAGTTTGAGTAAACTGGGGAGTTGGAGATGGACAGGGAGGCGTGGCATGCTGCGATTCATGGGGTCGCAAAGTGTCAGACACGACTGAGCAACTGAACTGAGCTCAACTGAAACATAACATCCACATCTTCTTCAAAATGTAGGCAAGAAGACATTCAAATGGAAATAAAAATAAAATCACACTAGAATTTTATTCCCCCAGACATTCTTCAAGGGTAAAAGAGAAATAAAGTTTTTCTGATGGACAAAAATTTATACTTGCTAGAAAAAAGCTTCCTTGGCTTGGAAGACAATTTAGTTTTTTAAAGAAGAAAAATTATACAGGTCAGAATTTCTAATATATAAAATAAAAGCATAAAAAAAAGAATAAGTGAAAAAAATCTTAATCCTCTCTTTGTTATAACTGGGATATAAATAGCATGTAACATTATACCATGCTTGTATCTGTGTATTTATTTGCTAAACTGTGTCCAGTGGTTTGTGACTCCATAGATTGTAGCCCACCAGACCCCTCTGTCCAAGTAATTCTCCAGGTAAAAAAATGGAAGTGGAGTGCCATTCTCTTCTCCAGCAAAGTTTTGCCTTCTTGCATTTCTTTTCTTTTAGGATTATTTTAGGATTAGGATTACTTCCTCCTCTCCAACAATATCAAACTCCATGCATAATTCTTCTGGCACTCAAGTCTACCAGATTAATAATCCCTTGACTCTATTTGTCACCTCTGCTAAATAATCATAAGGTATTTGTTTAGGTCATATGTGAATGGTCTACTGAACTTCCCCACTTTCAGTTTAAACCTGAATTTTGTAATAAGGAGCTTGGATGTGAGCCACAATCAGCTGTAGGTCTTCTCTTTGCTGACTATAGAATTTCTCAATCCTCGGCGGCAAAGAATATAATCAATCTGATTTCAGTACTGACCATCTGGTGATATCTATGTGTAGAATCACCTCTGAGGTTGTTTAAAGATGGTGTTTTCTATGACTTGCATTCTCTTGGAAAAACTTGGTTAGGCTCTGCCCAGCTTCATTTTGTACTTTGCCACCCCCCGCCCCATTTTGTACTCCAAGGCCAAATTTGCCTGTTACTCAAGGTATTTAACTTTCTACATTTGCATTCCAATTCCTTAAGATGAAAAAGATTTTATTTGGTGTTAGTTCTAGAAGGTTTCCCAGTTCTTCACTGAACCATTCAAATTCAGCTTCTTCAGAATCAGTGGTTGAGGCATAGACTTGAATGACTGTTATACTGAATTGTCTTGGAAATAAACTGAGATCATGCTGTCATTTTTGAGACTGCACCCAAGCAGTATATTTTGGACTGTTTTGTTGACTATAATGGCTACTCCATTTCTTCTAAGGGATTCTTGCCCACAGTAGTATACATAATGGTTATCTAAATTCCATTCACCTATTCCCATTCATTTTAGTTCACTGATTTCTAAGATGATGTTCACTCTTGCCTTCCCCTGCCTGACCCATGTCCCATTTACCTGGATTCACAGACCTAACATTCCAGGTTCATGTGCAGTATTGTTCTTTACAGCAACAGATGTTACTTTCACCACAAGACACATCCACATCTGGGCATCATTTCCGCTTTAGCTCAGTCTCTTCACTGTTTATGGAGTTATTTCTCCACTCTTCTCCAGTAGCATATCTGACACCTACTATTCTGGGGGGGTTCATCCTCTAGTGCCACATATTTTTACCTTTTCATGGGGCAAAAATTTGCCTGTTTATGGGGTTCTCTAAGCAAGAAAACTCAAGTGGCTTGCCATTTCTTCCTCAAGTGGACCTAGTTTTGTCAGAACTCACCTCAGTGACCCATTCATCTTGGCTGGCCTGCCACGTCATGGTTCATAGTTTTACTGAGTTATACAAGGCTGTGATCCATCACTTGGTTAGCTTTCTGTGATTGTGGTTTTCATTCTGGAGTCCATGGCACTGCACTTCTTGCTGCTTCTGTCTGCCCTCTGATGGAGCAGTAAAGAGGCTTGTACAAGCTTCCTAATGGAACAGACAGGCTGTGGGGAAAACCAGGTCTTGCTCTGGTGGGCAGGGTGATGTTCTATAAATCTGTAATCAAATTTTCAGCTGATAGGTAGGGATATGCTCCCTCCCTGTTGACTTGGCCTGAGGCAGGCCAGTGCTGCAAGTCTGCAGTCCCTATGGTAGGGCTACACGCCCTATGGTAAAGCTAATGGTGACCTCCTCTAAGCGGACTTACACCAACAAGCTGCACTTCCCAAGGTTGCTGCCACCAGTGCACCTGACCCTGAGACAGGCCACTTTCAACCAGCACCTCCACAGGAGACCCATAAGCAGGTCTGCCTCAATCTCTTATGGGGTCACTGGCAGGTCTGGCTCAGTCTCTTGTGTGGTCAACTGCTCCTTTCCCCTAGGTCCTGATGCTCAGAAGGTTTTGTTTGTGCCTTTCAGGGTTCTTACATCAAACACTGCATGTTTCTGTGATGTTCACACAGAATGTTCAGTGAGACCACATTCCAGGTCACTACGCACACCTTTGCAAATTCAAAAGTAAAGACATAATACAATACCTCCTATCAGGTAACAATGGAAATAATGTAGAAATCAGTAAAACAAACAAAGATAAAAAATGTAAAAACACACTGATACTAAACAATATACTGTTGAAAATACCCTCTAAAAAAGCTAAGAATTATTTTGAACTGAGTTATAATGAAAATAGAAACGTTAGTAAATTTGGAAATGCATCCAAACCAGTGATTGGCACAAAATTCAGAGCAATTAATATACATAATAGAAAAAGAAAAGATCTGAAACCAATCATCTAAGTTTCACTCTACAAGAAAATTAAATGGAAAACAAGAGCAAATAAATCCATTAGAAGGGCATAAGAAAAGAATATGAAGAAAAATTAAGGTCAGGAAAACTGAAAATACAGTCAAAAGAGAAAAGTCAATGAAACCAAAACTTGTCCCTTTGAAAAGACCAATAAAATTGATAAAACTAGGCTGGAAAATAAATACACAAGACAGTTCTGGTCAGTCACTCAATCATGTCCAACTCTTGGCAACCTTATGGACTAAGCACACCAGGCTTCCCTGTCCATCATCAACTCCTGGAGCTTGTTCAAACTCATGTCCATTGAGTCAGTGATGCCATCCAAGAGACAGAAATTACTAATAACATAATTAAAAGATGGATCATTATTACAAATCCCATGGTCATTAAAGGATAACAAAAGAATGCTATGAATCACTCCACTCACAAATATGATAACCTAGATAAAATGAACCAATTCCTTGAAAGACACAATCTATCAAATGCAACACTGTGAGGAAGAGATAATCTGTAAGCATGTAACTTTTAAAACTTAATTTAATCATTGAGTAACTTCGCAGAACAAAAAGCTCAACAGTGCCCAGATGAGGTCACTGATAAAGGGTTCCACCAAAAATTCAGGAAAAATTATGCCACTGCTCAACAACCTGTTCCAGAAAATAGAAGCAGATGCAATCTTTCAACTATACTATGAAGTCAAGGACAATGACTACCCTATTACTAAAAACACTGAGAGAAAACTACAGACCAAAGAAAAATCCTCAACAAAGTATCAGCAGATCACATCCAACTATGCAGAAAGACATTTATACATTATAGCCAAATGGGATTTATCCAATGCATGCAAGGTTCATTCAACATTAAAAAAATCAATTATAATACATCTCATATCCACAGGTTAAAAAAGAAAAACCACATGATCAAGACAACTGATGCAGCAAAAGAACTGACAAAACTGAATACTTTTGTATGATAAAATTAGTCACTGAATAGGAAGAGAGACGAACTTCCTCCACTTAATAAGATTATCTATAGAAAACCATTCAGTTCAGTTCAGTCGCTCAGTTGGGTCCGACTCTTTGCAACCCCATGGACTCCAGCACACCATGTCTCCCTGTCCATCACCAACTCCCAGAGTTTACTCAAACTCATGTCCATTGAGTTGGTGATGCCATCCAACCATCTCATCCTCTGTCGTCCCCTTCTCCTCCTGCCCTCAATCTTTCCCAGCATCAGGGTCTTTTCAAATGAGTCAGCTCTTCCCATCAGGTGGCCATGGTAGTGGAGTTTCAGCTTCAACATAAATCCCTCCAATGAATATTCAGGGCTGATCTCCTCTAGGATGGACTGGTTGGATCTCCTTGCAGTGCAAGGGACTCTCAACAGTCTTCTCCAACAGCACATTTCAAAAGCATCAATTCTTCAGCAGTCTTTATAGTCCAACTCTCACATCCACACATGACTAGTGGAAGAACCATAGCCTTGACCAGATGGACCTTTGCTGACAAAGTAATGTCTCCTCTTTTTAATATGCTGTCTAGGTTGGTCCTAATTTTTCTTCCAAGGAGTAAGCATCTTTTTATTTAATCATATGTGAAGTCAGTCTCAAAGCAATTCCCCAATAGTATACTGAATAAGGCAAAGAATATTTTTAGATGCTTTTGTAAATTTCTGCTTCTTTTGTGGTTTTATTTAGACACTATTAATGACACAGAAAGAATACTAACACTTCTTTATAGAGCATCTTTCAGATAAAATGAAATGGAAATGCCTTTTTACAAACCAATTAAAAACGAGAGCAATGCCCAGGTACTATTGTTCATAGTAAAATCAGCCTGCAACTACTATGTAAACCTATTTACTTTATAATTTTAAATAGAAACATTTAAAAAATAAGGATATGCTATAAAACAGTATTTTCTCTATTAACAATCTGTACTGCTGCTAATGTAACCTCATTTAAACCTGCAATAGTTTAATCTTTTGTTAACTGTAATACTTATGAAACCAAATTATATTAACTGAATACACTGTTAGAGAAGCAATTGCATCTAATTTAGAAAAAAAATCTCCAGGAAAAAACACTTACTCTCAACGACTCCTGGAAGGAGGAGGCCTGGTACTGTGCATACTTAGCAATTGTAGTATGAGATCGATTACTTTCACAACGCCAGATTTTCTTTGTTCCAGTGGGATCCCAGTTTTCATCTGCTGGTTGCAACAACTGTGTTCTCACCTCTACAGTGTGTTCGTTATTGGCTTCTACCAAAGTTTTAGTAGAGAAAAGCCCTAGATCTATATGAATAAATAAATTGTAATAAAAAAATAAAACTATTTTTGGTATAATTAACATTTCAAAAGTTGTTTAAAAAAAAAAATCTTTATGACATTCCATCCATTTCTCTAAAGACTGCTTCAAGCCATATGAGAGAAATACGACTTCCTTGAGGTATTGCCAAACAAATTCTCAATGTGCTACTCCCTGCAAAATATGAGGGCCAAACTTTCACAGCAGTCCCATGAATCATTAGACTTAACCACTGTGACAAGCTGTAACAAGGAACTGAGGGACAGGCTCTGGATCTAATTTTACCTACATCTTACACTGCAAAACGTCTTCCATCAACTAACCCAAGTCATTCATGATGCCTGATAAAACCAAATTACAAAGAAGTAAAAATCTATCAAAAGTTGTCAATTGCTAACATAGGCATCATGTTAAAAATGTGGTAAAGTGACAGAAACAGAAACAAGGTGGCTTTCTACCATGAAAATGGCTTAATAGTTTCCTACCATGAAAATAAAAACTGGGGGAAACATCTAGAAAAAGTGTGCTTCTGACAGCTTTTTGAAAAATGACAGATAGTAAGAGAAATGTTTCAACTTTTTAAAAAAACTTACCCAATTTAAGAGCTCCAGCAAGGCCACGTATTACTGTAACGGGGTTTTGGGGATTTATACAAAATTGATGTAACGGAGGAAAGAAAGCATCACGTTTACTTTCCAACTGTAAAATTGAAATGTTTTGTTAGATTTCAGAAAATGACTAAGTACTATTCTGAAATATGTTTTCATTTTTTGTCCAGGCATTTTTACATCAACAATATACTTTAGCCATTAACACTGAGTGCTGTATACTACAGTGTTTTAGCATTAATCCATTCAGGAAAATTCTACTAGGAGAAAATCACTATATAATTTTATCTTTAAAAGAGATACACTTTAAATTTAAAAATTCTGAAATGGTGTTATTAAGTTCTTAGATCACAATATTCACAAAAAGACTGAAAAACGTTAGCAATTCAAAAGCATTTCCCAAGTGTACTTACCAAGTATACCTCCAGAATTCTTATAGAAGAGGTATGGAAAAAGTAAAATATAAACTTAAATATAGAAAGTGTTTTAAAGACTACTATCACAATAAAAAATGATTCAATAACACCTAAAAAAGATAAATCTCCAGTTTGCATTTAATCCCCAAAAGTGCAGTTTCAGGGGTTCAGCTTTATTTTTATAACTAGCCCTTCCTTTCACAATAAGTCAGTGTACACTAATGTGGTAACTTAAGAGTAAAATTTGGTTTTATACAGCATCTGTAGGATAAGGGAGTTACAGAAGGCAAGGTTCAGAAAAAGAACGAAACCAGCACTTTACAGGAAACTTTAATGTGGCAAGAAGGGGCAGCAGTCAGATTAGCAAGCTGCTGTACTTACCCAAGAAAACAGTAAGTACATACATGTGGAAAGCTACTGTCTTAAGGGGGCCTGTTCTTCTGCAAGGTTGTTCAGAGTAGTCATCTCTTAAAGGGCTGGGGCAAGGACTTCTGGAGATCAGCCAGAGGCTGGACCAGCTGGGAGTTGGGTGTAAACAACTTTAATGTTTTTTTGGGTGAAAGAGTTCTTTGTTTTGCATAGAATGGTGGGGGCGGGGGGACCTGGAGGGGATTTTTAACTCCAGGCTATTTTGAGCCAAGTAACCTTCTTTCAGCATCTAGTTTAAAAAGGGGCCAGATTTCCAAAATGGTCTCTTACATAACATCAATCTAAATATTTACTCTTCAAATTTTAGCTTAAAAATTTTTCTTTTATCTTACAACAGGATAGGTTACAGACGACGGACAGCAGCAACACTTCAGAAAAAAAAAAAATCACAGAAATTGTTTTGATTTAACGTAAATCAGTTTTCTTTACCAAAGACCTAAATTCCCAAAAAGTAAAAACATTTAGCTTCAAATTGAAAATTTTTAATGATTTATTTATTCTGAACCTTTTTAGTGACATGCACTAATCATAATTTCTATGTTCGTAACCACTCTGTCATTTACAAAAATTTTTGCTTTAATTTGAAGCATAAAATGAAGGTCGTTAAGATGGCAGAATGTAGATTTAGAATCATGTAAACAAAAAACTAAGATTAAAAACAATTATCTACTGCTACTCGTAGAGAATCTCAGTCCTTAAGTGACAGACACTTTAAATTTAAATATTCTCTTCAAAAAATCTTTCTAGAGTACACCAGTGGCAAAACCTTTTCTAAGAAAGGACAAATGTTAAGTATTTTTTCTTTTATGAACTATTCTCTTTTGCAACTAATTAAGGCTGCTGACCAAGTGCAAAGCAATCAGATAACATATAAATAAATGAATATGACTATGACACAATGAACTTCACTTACAAAAAGAAGTAGTAGACCATATTTAGTCTGAGAGATGCTGTTTGTTATCCTCTAGGACACAAACATGGTCTTCCAAAGCTTTCAACTTTACAGAAAAAATGTGATTTTCTCTAAGAAGATTTGCATTGGCTTAAAAATATATCTAAAGGCAGACAAGTTCAGATACCTGGCTTATAACTAATTAGCAAGAAGACTTACATAAATACTAGGTGTGGGTGGATTCAACTTGTCCTTTGGCAATGGTGGGTATGGAGAAGTTGGTGGTCTTGGAGGTGGACATTTATCCAACAAATTGTGACTATTAGACAAGCCATTTTTATCTAAGTTCCTAGAAAACAATTAAAAGAAATATATCGGTTATGCAATGATTGTAAAAACAGGAGATTAAAACAAGAGAAAAATCTGAAGCTCTAGGTTCAGCTCAGTTCAGTCGCTCAGCTGTGTCCAACTCTTTGCGACCCCATGAACCACAGCAGGCCAGGTTTCCCTGTCCATCACCAACTCCCAGAATCCACCCAAATGCATGTCCATTGACTCGGTGATGTCATCCAACCATCTCAACCTCTGTCTAGGCAGATGAAGTTTATACTAAAATCATTCTAAAATATTCATTTCAATACAGAAAAAAAGAAGAGTTAATTTTAACAGATAGTCACTTTGATTTCTTATACAATAAGAAAAGCTAAATATAGTATCTAAACATATAACATGAATTATTCATAAAGTTGCTTTTCTTCTGATAGTTTTCCAATTTATTTCCTCACCAAAAGAATAGGAACTCCAAACTTTTTGTTGTATTTCACCTTTATATAATCTTCATGTAATGTTAAAACAAGAAACTGAACCAAAAAAAGGTTTATATAATCTTTATATACTTTCACACCAAGATTTTTCTCTTTTCCTATATCTTATTTCCAGATTATCTTCATGACAGCTTTCAAACTGAGAAAGACCATTTGTTTTTTATTGTCAAAACTTGTTTTCTCACAGGTCCCCAAAATGAAGCAAGACTCCAGACAATAATAATTTTTAAAATAATGTGAACAGTTGCTAAACATTCTCACATTGTATTTAATTTCTACTTGATTTCAATTTTTTCATTCGGTGAAAGATACCATGTTTGCTAAGTTACAGATTCTTAAAATGTAACTGCTACTTCCAAACTCAAAATCTCTTTTTAGTACAAGACCATTAAAGGGATATTTTTAAATCCTTACATTTTAAACTCAGGAAACAAATACAGAAAACTATCAAACCTCTGAAATCCATTTAAGTTTCTAACATTCAATCACTGAAAGTGAAATATAATCAATGAACTAAAATACAAAAGGAAATAGCTCTTAAAACATTCAAATTTAAGATAAAAATATAAAAGCTCTATTTTGTAAAGTAAAATAATATACACTGTTTCTTCAGAACAAATAGTTGTATTTTTGGAAAACAAATTACAAATTATATTTAAAATTTCAAATTATACAACTACACAAGTTGAAGTAAAATCACCATTCCTTGTTTAGCTTTACTTCTGCTGAAGGGAAGAAAAGCCTGAAACTTAGGATTTTTTGGTAGAACTAATGAAAACTAAAGTTTCAGATGCAGTAGTTATCAACTTTGAAATGCCATAAAAAACAGTTTGAAGTGTGTACAGCCTATTTTGGCCTTAGTTACCTGGCTAAGGATCAAAGAGGGATTTTGGCAAAGAAAGTGCACAGTCCTAACCACTGAACCACCAGAGGATTCCCTGTGATAGGGTTTATATAGTTACAAGCTAAGTTTAAAATGCAGACTTTTCTATTTTTAAATAATTTACAAATGTATATTACATGAAAATTTTACAGTTAACTAGCAATTAAGTTTAAATGTTAAATCAGTATCTAGGTTTCATTATCCATCCACAAAGCATAGTGACTTGTGTGGTTCAAGTTGCCTGTATCTTAAGCTTCTAAATTTAAAAATATGATTCTAATTTATAAACTCCACAGAACTGATTTTACAACCAAAATTCATGCTAGAAGCTAATATAGGAGAAAATATATCCTCCTAAGAACAATGCAATAAGAGTCAATTACAAAAACACACATACACACACACACAAAAAAAACAGTCAATTACAATCTCTATATAATAAAAGGAACTGGTTTCAATGCTTAATTATGTTTGTCACTCTATACTTTCCACAAAATGATTTAAGTTTGATTATAAAAGACTTGCTTCCTAGTGAGAGAGGTACTACAATATAATATAAACATTTTAGAATACCCTAACATATGGATCAAGGATTTAATTGTACTTGAAAAAAATTTTAAAACCTTATTTACCATCCTGTATATGAAAAATGAGTGACAGACAGTGTAATTCTGCTTGTAGGACTTTTATAGTCTAATAACAAGTAAATTAAGAATACATAGAAAACTCAAGCAATTCAAAGTAAAATTAAATATGAAAACAGAAAAAAATAAATAAACATGAGGCAAGAGCAAGGAACCCAAAACTGGGCCAATTACTTAAATGCTAAAATTACATTTTAAAATTTTAACAGAAGCAAAAATGTTATAAATGAAACCAAACATTGGCAGTTTAAAATTTTAATAACCCTTAAAATTTTTCTAAGAAATATAACAAAAGAGAACACTCTGGTCAAAAAGTAAAATGAAATCAAAAGATCCATTAGTATGTCCCTATGAGTTAGTCAAATCAGAATCTAAAGTTATTACTAAAAGAACCAATGTTTTTGAAAATAAAGGAACCATACCTTTTTTTCCCTTTGTAAAATACCTATCAAACCTAAAGCATAAGAACAGGTTGAACAACAGAAAACACATGAATGTCTACATAGGTATGACTTCACTGCTCTTCTAAGAAAAAGTTACCATAAAAATCCAAATGGGAAAGAAATGAAGTTGGGGGAAAAAAGTGGAGGTGGGAAAGACTAAGGCTATCTTACTGTTGCAAAAATGTATTATTACTGAAAAATTACTTTAAAAATACCATACTTAACAATATCTTACTGTGAACTTACTTTTGAACACATTTAAATACAAAAAAATGGGAGGTGCTCTACAGATAAACTAATATACAGATTTTTTTTTTCTTAATCAGTTTCTTATACAGAGTGATTAAACCCTCTCAACTGATGATTCCTTGAATTAACCAGAATTCAGTCCAGTAAAGAACACATCAGCACTGGGTAACAGGAATTGTCTCCACGTGACATATCTATTTGGCTGTGTTAAACTGGAGTAATTTTATCCTCAATTCAAGACCTGACATTCATGTTCTTTCCTCCTCCTTTCTCTTCTATTCTTTATTTTTTCTCTTTACAACCTCTGGAGATGGTGATGGTATCCTTTCACTAGTAAATTGCCAGCCAAATTTACTGGAAAACCATGCATCTGTATGGAAGTTATTTGCAACTTACAAATTTACACATTTTTAGTAATAAAACAAGTCCTTTTAGTGGCTTAGAACTTAAAATTCAATCTAAAAAAGGTACCCCATAATGAGGCTTATATATAATTTGTAAAATAAAATGGGAAAATTAAAGTTTAATCCACTATGAAAGGTAAAAATTTCTTAATTTACTCATATACGATTAAAAATATCAATTGTTTCCATTTCTCTATTATTCTATCCCCAGTAACTGCAAGTATAAACTATATAAACATTTAAGACTTGTGTCAGCTTAGAATTTTGTAACGCATATTCAATGGTTGATCGGTGATGGTTTCTAAAAAGACAATCAAAGTGTCTGAAAAATCTAAATATGTTTTAGTTTCAGCAATAGAGAAGAGAGGTAAAGACTCCCAGTTTCAGAAGACATAGTAATTAAGCAATAATTCTTTTTTTATCTTTGAAATTCAAAACCTGAATTAAAATAGTCAAAGTAGATAAAAATAATTTTCAGCTTTATATTTAATGTATATATGTTCTATTTTATTTCATTATAATCCCAATTATTATTCAGATTTCAGATGTAATGTTTTAGAAAGTTAGACAGAAGCATTACCCCTGGTATTTTAACTATCACACAAGTTTTACTCTTCTATACAGCATGTAAGTATGAGAAATAAGATAATTAATTTTAGACTAGATTTTAAACAGAATAAAAACACTACTTTAAAATGTGTACAACAGTTTTCTTTTTGAGATGATAACACTGCTGAAAAATTGTGCTGGTGGTTGGTGCATTATATGGAAATATACTAAAAACCATTGTACTGCACATTTTAAAGGGATATATTGTAAGGTGTGTCAATTATATCTTAATAAAGGTATTTTCAAAAAACGTGAATGAGTAAGACTCATTCCACTCAGAATGTGGACTCATTCCACTCAGAATGTGGAAATTAATACAATTTCACAATATCAAAGAAAGTGTTTCTCATCTTTTGAGTCTTTTTGTTTGAAGGCAATGAAATCCATTTAAGAAATAAATTTTTCAGGACCATTCTTCTAAGAATAATAGAATATAGCTTGACTTCCTAAAGTGACTGGTGGTCTATTAACATTTCTCAAATCTTTATTCCTTTCTCTTGTCACTCCTGCCTGTTTAGAACCTCTTCCAAAATCACAGAAAATGTTGCCAGAAAGAAAACAATCAATAAAGTTTTACAGATTTTCTATCAAATATAATTTAATCCATTCACTGGTTTCAATCCCCAATCATAGAGAATATGATAACAACTGTGATAATCAACAGGAGTCAGTAATACTAGTAAGATGTGCTTCTCACAGTATGTTGTAGAAAATGCTTTTCATATATAATACGCTGATAGTTTATGTACAATACTGAGGAATAAAAAGTTCCTTTTGAAATAGCTGTTTTAAAAAATTGACTACGTAATTATCTTTTATATTTCTTATAAAATACAAATATTATTTCAGTTTTCTGATCAAGTCAGAAATGAACTATTTTCAATTTGTGATAAACTTTCCCGTACTAACCTGCATGCTTTCAGAACTTCTGTAGAATTTGAGTATATGGACACAGAAATTGATGGTATAATCTGAGAATCAGGTTTGCGGCTAATCATAGACAGGCTTGTCTTTTTAGAGCTCTGTGAGTTCTCTAGCCCTTTTCCATTAATTGTTTGTAACCTAGCATGAGGACTGCTAATGCTGGTAACACCAAGGGTGGTGGTCTGGTTAGCAGATTTTGGAGCAGCTGTAGAAATGACTGAAGAGTGTAAAGAGGCAACAGAATTATTAGTCTTTGTATGACCTTCTGGGTGAGTACTACAGACTTTGTCATATGCTCCAGTCATCACACTGTCATTGGCTTTTCCAATCAACAAGGAAGAGATCTGAGGATTGTCTGAAATTAAATTTGGTGATGTAGAATCTCCACTGTTAGGACGGCAAATAGGTTCTGCCATCAACTGCTGAACACGATTAGAAAGTCCCTTGACACCAGCACAGCCATTAGGTTTATCTTCAGTATGACTGTTTATTTCAGGCACAAAAGATCTATTTCCTGAAGGTGTGCTCTCTTTGGTACAACAAACGCCTTGTTGGTCACCTGAGGTAGCAATATGAGAGAGGTGATTGAAAGCAGTTCCCTGTGTTACTGAACAACTAGACAGCATCCTATGTGAAGTCTGAATATTAGTGCTAGCCGCCTGGAGATAGAGGGCAGGATCAGTGGAAAATGAAGGCTGTTCATCATTAGATTCTGGCAAATGTGAATTCTGACCTTTGTTAAACCCCTAAAAAAAAGAGAAAAACAGACTTTTAAAATTCAATACTGTAAGTTCCAGCCAAAAACTAAACAAACACCTACTGCACACAAAGAACAACACTGAGGATTAAAAATGTTAACTAAAAGCTAAACAACTAAATGTGTAACATAATATGACCAAAATCATAAAAATCATTTTTTAAAAGTTCCATAATCTTATGATTAAAATGGTTAGTAACCTTGAGGGAAAATCATATTTCTGGGCTACATAACAGATTTCATTTACTAGTGTGGCAACATAATTCTTCATGGACATCTTTGAGAAATTTTAGTGTCCAATTCAGAGATAAACATTTTCATTAAAAGAGACATGACTCACTCAATTCAGATATGTAAGAACATACATATAGTCATTACTGATTAAAGTTACGAACACATGCTAAATAAACCAGATCACCAAACATAACAATGTATTACATTTAATATGGAAATGGTATATACTAATTGTTTAAAATTAATATTGAATCTGTAATAGAAAAGTAATAGCTATCCTCAAAGAAAGCATATGAAATCTATTAATTTTTTTCCAAGGAATAACTTCAATCTTTCCCAGCATCAGTCAAGTTCTTTCCTAATGAGTCAGCTCTTCACATCAGGTAGACAACGTACTGGAGCTGCAGCTTCAGCATCAGACCTTCCAATGAATATTCAGGACCACTTTCCTTGAAAATTGAATGGTTTGTACTCCTTCTAGTCCAAGGGACTCAAGAGTTTTCTAAAGCACCACAGTTAGAAAGCATCAATTCTCTGGCACTCACCTTTTTTTATGGTCCAACTCACACATCCGTATGTGACTACTGGAAAAACCACAGCTCTGACTAGACAGTAAAGTCACTTTATCTTAGTCAGTAAAGTGATGTCTCTACTTTTTAATATACTGTCTAGGTTGGTCACAGCTTTTCTTCCAAGGAGCAAGGCATCTTTTAATGTCATGGCTGCAGTCACCATCTGCAGTGCTTTTGGAGCCCCTAAAAAGAAAGCCTCTTGCTGTTTGCATTGTTTCCCCATCTTCTTGCCATGAAATGATGGGACCAGATGCCGTGATTTTAGTTTCCTGAATGTTGAGGTTTATGCCAACTTTTCACTCTCCTCTTTCAGTTTCATCAAGAGGCTCTTTAGTTCTTCTTCACTTTCTGCCATTAGGGTGGTGTCATTTGCAAATCTAAGGTTATTGATGTTTGTCCCAGCAATCTTGATTCCAGCTTGTGCTTCTTCCAGCCCAGCGTTTCTCATGATGTACTCTGCATGTAAGTTAAATAAGTAGGATGACAATATACAGCCTTGACGTACTCCTTTCCTAATTCTGAACCAGTTCCTTGTTTCATGCCTCGTACCAACTGTTGCTTCTTAAGCTGCTTATAGGTTATTCAGAAGACAGGCTGGGTGGTCTGGTATTTCCATTTCTTTAAGAATTTTCCACAGTTTCTTATGATTCACCATGAAAGGCTTTAGAGCAGTCTGTGAAGGAGAAGTAGATGTTTTTCTGGTACTCCCTTACTCCTTCCTCTATGATCCAATGGACGTTGGCAATTTGATCTCTGGTTCCTGTGCCTTTCCTAATCCAGCTTGTACATCTGGAAGTTTTCAGTTCCTGTACTGTTGACGTTTAGCTTGAACGATTTTGAGCATTACCCTGCTAGCTTGTGAAATGAGTGCAACTGTATGGTAGACTGAACATTCTTTGGCATTGCCCTTCTTTGGGATTCAAATGAAAACTAACCTTTTTCAATCCTGTGGCTACAGATGTGTTTTCCAAATTTGCTGATATACTGAGTGCTGAACTTTAAGAACATCATCTTCTAGGATTTCAAATAGCTCACTGGAATTTCATCACTTCCACCAGCGTTGTTCACAGTGAGGTTTCCTAAGGCCCACCTGACTTCACACTCCAAGATGTCTGGGTCTATGTGAGTGATTACACCATTGTGGTTATCCCAGTAAAAAAGGCCTTTCTTACACAATTTTTCTGTGTATTCTAGCCACTTCTTAATCTCTTCTGTTTCTGTGAGGTCCTTCCTCTTTCTGTATTCAACAATACTCGACACTAAATATGGACAGAATAGGTTTCCTTTTATAGTTCACATGACAGATTAGGAGAAATACAAGTCTCAATAACAGAATTAAACTCATAAAAAATATATTCCCTGAACAAAACAGAATAATACCAAGAATCAAAAATATAATCTGAGAAATACCAAAACTTTGAAAAATGTTCAAAATGTTCAAAATCAGAATTCTGAATGTTTGAAATCAGGATATCACAACAGAAATTACAAAATAACTAAGGCAATACTTCAAAAATAAGGATACAACTCTATTCATAACAACTGAAAAAGATGACTGAGAGAAGTTAAAAGAGAACTAAATAAATGCATAGAAACTATATTCATGGTTGAAACATTAGCAATTTGACTTACACACGTAACAGAATTCTATTAAGTGCCAGTGGATACTTTTGGTACAAACTGACATAATGACCCTAAAATTATATGAAGATTAAAAAAAATACAGCAGTGTTTTTAAAAATCAAACACAGTTATCAACTATAAATGTAAAGAAAATGTTATACAAATATCATCTAAATCTCAGAACATATTCTGAAGTTACAGTGATCAAGACAATGAAGAAGTATTAATAAAAACTATACTGATCAGCAAGACAAAAGAGTAGAAAATAAAAACAACACTGACAGGAAGCGATAATAAGCATTTAACTATTTAAACTCAATCAATCATTTAGTAACTTTACAGAACAAAAAGCACAACAGTGCCCAGATGAGGTCACTGATAAAGAGTTCCACCAAAAATTCAGGAAAAATTATGCCACTGCTCAACAACCTGTTCCAGAAAATAGAAGCAGATGCAATCTTTCAAATATACCATGAGGTCAAAGATAATGACTACCCTAATACTAAAAACACTGACAGAAAACTACAGACCAAAGAAAAATCCTCAACAAAGTATCAGCAGATCACATCCAACTATGCAGAAAGACATTGACAGACTACGGCCAAATGGGATTTATCCAATGCATGCAAGGTTCATTCAACATTAAAAAAATCAATCATTATAATACATCACACATCCACAAGTTAAAAAAGAAAAAGCACATGATCAAGACAACTGATGCAGCAAAAGAACTGACAAAACTGAATACTTTTGTATGATAAAATCAGTCACTGAATAGTAAGAGAGACGAACTTCCTCCACTTAATAAGATTACTTATAGAAAACCTCTGGCTAACATTTTATGTTAAGTTGGGCTCAAAGCATTCCCCAATAGCATACAAAAGAAGGCAAGGATGTTCCCCTCTCACCACTCTTTCATCTACCACACTAAAGCAAACTGATAAAACAAGAAAATGATGTAAAATGGATACAGATTAAAATTAAAAAGGAAAAAATGAAGATCTTTGTTCAAACTGACATAATTGCCCAGGAAGAAATTAAAAGAATCCAGACACCTAATAAGAAAGGTTAGTAAGAATATAGAAATGTTGCAAGACATACAGTTAATATACAAAAGGCAATCACATTTCTATACCAGTAATGAACAGGTGTAATTTCTAAGGAATCTGCCTGCTAATGTAGGAGACACAGATTTGATCCCTGAGTCAGACATCCCCTGGAGAAGGAAATAGCAACCCACTTCAGTATTCTTCCCTGGAGAATCCCAAGATCAGAGAGGATGTGGTCCCAAGAGTCAGACATGCTTTAGACTAAACAATAAAAACTACATTAGCACTTGTCCTAAAATGAAATATGTAGTGAAAATTCAATGAAATAGGTATCTAATACCTATATGAAAAAAAGTACAAAGCATTGATTAAAAAATAACTAAGTAACAGGAGAGAGTTTCCACATTCTTCAAAAGTAAAACTTAGTATGATGTAAGATGTCAGTACTTACAAACTTGAGTCACAGATTCAATGCAAGCAAATAAAAATTCAATGTTATTTTTAACAAATTTTTAACAAAGTGATTCTCACATAATAAGGAGAGACAAAAGACCCCCAAAGTCCAACATAATACTGAAGTACATTAGAGGATCGACACAGGTTTATTTAATGATTTTAATATAAAGCTAAATTAATCAAGGCACCACGGTACTGACAAAAGAAACAGATAAATGATCAACAGAACAAAACACATAGCAGACAAATAAACCTACAGAAATACAGTCAACTAATCTCTGACAATGGAGCACAGGCAATAAAATGAAGCAGGGACAGTCTTTTCAAGGAATGGTGTGGAAATTCTGAGAATTCACATTGGAAAAAAGAATTTGGGGGACTTCTCTGGTGGTCAAGCAGTTAAGAATTCACCTGCTGATCAGGGGACACAGGAATGATCCCTGGTCCAGGAAGATCTCACATGCCATGAAGTAACTAAGTCCATGCACCACAACTACCGAAATCTGTGTGCTCTGGATCCTGCAAGCCATAATTATTGAGCTTGTGAGCTACAACTACCAAGCCAGTGCACTAAAGCCTGTGCTCCACAACAAGGGAAGCCACCACAAGGAGAAACCCATGCACCACCACTACAGTAGCCTCTGTTCTCTTCAACTAAACAAAGCCTGCACAGAGAACTAAAGACAAGGCACATTTGAAAATACATACATACATAAACAGTTTTAAATTATTTAGTAGAAGAAAAAGGAAAATTTTTACATGTAAAAAATATTTACATTTACACCATTCACAAAAATTAACTCCAAGTGAGCCTTAGACTCAAATATAAAATGCAGAAGTATGGAACTCCTAGAAGGTAATATAGGTGAAATTGTGTAGCATGGTGCTAACTTTTTTTAATATACTTTCTAAGGCACAGTCATAAGAGAAAGAATTGGTAAGCTGGAGTTCATTAAAATTTAAAACTTCTGTGAAAGATACTGTAACAGAATGAGAAGGTAAATGAAGACTCAGTCACTCAGTCACTTCAGCCGCTCACACGTGTTCCAATGAATCGCAGCACACCAAGCCTCCATCACCAACTCCCAGAGGTTACTCAAACTCATGGCCATTGAGTCAGTGATGCCATCCAGCCATCTCATCCCCTGTCATCCCTTTTTCCTCCTGTCCCCAATCCCTCCCAATATCAGGGTCTTTTCCAATGAGTCACCTGTTCGCATGAGGTGGCCAAAGTACTGGAGTTTCAGCTTCAGCAAATGACGACTAGGAAAATATATTTACAAAAGGCACTGCTGTTCAGTCACTCAGTCATGTGTGACTCTTTGCAACCCCGTGGACTGTAGCACACCAGGATTCCCTGTCCATCACTAGTTTCTGGGGTTTGCACAAATTCTACATCCATAGAGTTGATGATGCCACAAGGACTGATGCTGAAACTAAAGCTCCAATACTTTAGCTACCTGATGAGAAGAACTGACTCATTAGAAAAGACCATGAGGCTGGGAAAGAGTGAAGGCGGGAAGAGACAGAGGATGACATATCGGATGGCATCACTGACTCATTGTACATTAGTCTGAGTAAGCTCCATGAGTTGCTATTGCACAGGGAAGCCTAGCAAGCTATAGTCTGTGGTGTCACAAAGGGTTGGACATGACTTAGCGACTGAACTGAACTGGAACATGCTCCAAAATTCATCGGTTATACTAGATTAAAAAAAAAACAACAAAAAACAGATGCATCAGTACCTCCCTAATTAAATCAGTAAAATCCCAAACACTAGCATCATCAACTGAATGTATCCCCTAAAATACAACGCTGAAATTAAGTCTTCACTGTATGTGGAAGCAAGGCCTTCAACGGTGATTAGGTTAAAAAAGCTGGAGCTTTGAAGAAAGGAATTTGTGTGTCTTATAAAAGAAACCATCAAAGGGCTTCCCTGATTGCTCAGTGCTAAGGAATCTGCCTGTCAATGCAGGAAACATGGGTTTGATTTCTGTGTCAGGGAGACCCCACATGCTGTGGGAGCTACTAAGCCTGTGTGCCATGACTACTGAGCTTGTGCTCTAGAGTCCAGGAACCACTACTGGGCCCGTGCTCTGCAACAAGAGAAACTACCTCAATGAGAAGTCTGAGCAACACAACTAGAGAGCAGCCCCCACTCACCGTAGAGAAAACCCTGTGCAGCAATGCAGACCCAGCACAGCCCAAAACGAACAAATACATAAAAGAAACCACAGACATTCCTTTTGCAATCTACAAGTACAATGAGAAGAGAGTCAACTATGAATAAGAAAGAGAGCTCTCAAAAGACATCAAAATCTGCTGATGGCTTGATCTTGGATTTCTCTGACTCCAGGAGTATGATAAATAAAAGTCTGCTGTTTATAAAACACTCACTCTGTGGTACTTTGAGTCTGCCTAAAACTCACAAACTCTCAGTTGGTAGGAGAAGCTAGAGCAAACAAAAGCCTCAGTCACTGAGGGAGGCAATGAACATAATAAAAGTCTTTTTAGAAGATAGCTGTCAGTTTCTTAGGAAAGTAATTAGTACTCTTACAGTATGATCCACTCATCATGCTCTTTAGTTTTTACCTAAACAAGTTAAAAACTAAGTCCATACAAATCTGCACAAGAATGTTTATAATGCCTTTACATATAACTATACAAACACAAAGTGAGTGGATAAACAAAGTGCAGTTAATGCAAAGAACAGAACACTGCTGCATGTGGACTCCAAGAGTTGGTGATGGACACGGAGGCCTGGGGTGCTGCAATTCATGGGGTTGCAAAGAGTTGGACACAACTGAGCGACTGAATTGAACTGATCAAAAGTAAATATAGTTATCATCTCAAGGAAACACACAAAGAAAACTAAATGTATGTTGATAAGAGAACATCATTCTCAACAGGCAACGTCCTGTATGCTTTTAATTATATGACATTCTAGAAAAAGCAACCTTAAACACAATAACAAGATCTATTGATTCCACATATTGAAAGAAGGTTGGAGGAATAAACAGTGCACAGGGTATGTTTATAAATCTATTTTGTACTGAAGATGGACGCATATCATACACATCTGTCAAAATCAATATAATGTGCAATAGAAAGAATCTATCAGAATGTAAATTATAGGGCTCTATCACATTCTAGTATTTTCAGGTTAGTGGAAACAGTGGTGGGGGGACTAGTTGTAGGGACTTTTCATAATTTCTGCTCAGTTTTTTAAAAACATTTAAAGTGATATAAAATGTAGTTACTAACTTTTAAGGAGGTAGCTGTTCAAGAAATCCCTACCTCTGTATCAAAACTTTGAATGTCTCTCATTTCCTCTTAGGATTCATCAAGCCCTTCACAAATTAAACCTGACCCTTTGTGTTTGCTTTGTGTTTGCACTATAGCCATATTTGATATGACTTGCTCTTCTAAATTCAGTTCACTGAGACTGTAACTTCTTAGTTCCCTCCTAAGCTACTTACTCCACAGTGCAAATCAAATTTTATTGTAATTTATCATAACTGAATCTTTTTTCATTAGGCTTTTTACCACACTAAAATAAATACTTCACAGCTAGCAGAGTACTGACTGTAAGCAGGATATATCTGCATATATTAAATAACTGCAATTTAAAATCATGGCCATGATGCTTTCATTCCATTAAGCAATGGAATGTGAAAGCACTGTATGTCTGTGCTTTTTTTCTTTACCTTCAGACTGTCTAGCATAATTCATATATATGTTAATTTACACTAGATACATAACTACCACGTGCAAAGATGACCTTACAACATTGTATTAGTATTGAAACACAAAATCCTGAGATAATTGTGAATTGTTTAAAAATATATAATATTTCTTAAACTGTATACTTTTGGAGGAGAAGAAATTACAAGTCAAAGAAAAATTACTATGTTAACAAGTAAAGCAGCTAATCTTTCTTTTACCTGAGTGGAGTTAGATAGTTGTTTTCTCCATGGCTCTTCTGTACTGCTGGTCAGGTTTGTGCAGTTATGAGGTAGAGTGAATGTGTTTTGCTGCAGATAAGGCACATTTCCATTATTTCCACTTCGTGTTAAGTAATTATTGCCTACCAAATTAGTGTCTGTACACCCTAGTGGTTTTGAGATGCCAGAAAGAATATAGCGTGCAGAAAAAGGTCCACTGGACAAAAGATTTTCAAAACAAGCAGAGTGCACTTCAGGCTGAGAGACACTAGGTACTCTGGGTAGAGCAGAATGTGGTTGCTGGCTAGAGAGAGAGTTTGTAGGCAGTGATGAATCAGCTATTGGCCCATTAGGAATTCCAGTAGTTTGTCCTGTTTGTCTCATCTTCAAAAACAAAAAAGAAAACCTGCTTGTGTGACTTTGAAACTGTGTTATCAATACATCCCTAACTTTATCATAACATTTAATCTCTCGAGGTTAAAAAACATACATTTTAGAAATGAAATGCTATGTTTATATAGGTAAAGCAAAGTCTTTTTCAGTATATAGTTTAAAAAAGCCTTTGCCTATTAAGGGTATGCAGGCAAAAGAAAGCAATTGAAAACAGTGAGTAAGTCATTTACAGGCTTTATTTCTCATCATGAAGTAAGGGATTTCAGATGGCCATTACAATTATGCCAAATCCTTTAAAATAATCCTAAAAACTTCTCCACTTTAGTATATTTTCTTTAATTGTAAAGTAATAAAAAGTAAGCCTATAGAACACACCTGAAATATGCACAAAACATAAAATATATTTCCTGTTGTCTTCAAAATTAATTTATAGCTATAAAAAAAAATAGAACTGTCCACCAGTGGTATTTAAAGCTCAGATATATAAATTCTAATGACTACACATAAAAAGTAGAAATAAGCATTAACAAATTCTGTAGTGGTATTGTAGTCAAGAAAAATACTAAACATAAATGATAAACATTTATAATGAAAATGGGATACATACTTGTTGCATTAAGACAAACTGACTTTCCAACTGTTGCAGCATCAGTTTTTGTGTCGGATTTAAATTATCTCTATCTGTGCGTAGGTGTTCCAAGTACTAGAAAAATTTAAAAATACACAAAGGTAAATCAAAGAAATTAAGTAAGTCACTAGCAAGCAACCTGTAACTTAAAAGTCTACAAACCAAGCAATTTTGTGTTGTGACATACAGTGATTTCTAACCAAATGTAACCAATACCAAAATGAAGTCCTTACAAACAGCTAAGAAAGATTTTTAAAAATAAGAATTCACTTGATGAAAATAATTTTTGTGTTTTGAATTAAATACATTATGTGGAAAGGAAATTATAATTCAAAGGAAAGCTATTTAACTATAAAATGTGTCATAACAAAAATGCTTAAGGGCAGCCTTATTTATAACAGGCAGAAATTATGTAAAAGTCTAACAACAGAAGTCTAGTTAAACAACATGAGGCTTCCAAAAAAATTTTAAATGTAGCATCATGTAGCCATAAAGAACAAAACAGCCATAAAATACATGAAAATATCTCAAAGATAGATCTTTAAAGAAGGTGAGCAGGGAGAAAAGATACAGCAGTCAACAAGCTATATTAGTATAAGGGATAAAAAGAAAACTGAGATCAGCACATCTTCTTGTACATGTATATCTATATCTAGAAACAAAAGGAAAAAAAAACACAAAGACACTACTAATACTGAATATTTGTTAGAAAGAGAAATTAAGTAGCTGGAGGCAGGAACTTTAAGGACCCTTTAAAACCTGTACACCCCTATCTCCTAATAATTCTTAAATTTCAAATATATGAATATATTACTTCTTTTTAAAAAAGTAGAAAACAAAAATGTATTATGATCTCTATACCTTTGGAAATGTAGGCTCATTACACTTATATACATGTTAACTTCATTTATTGCCATTTAATTTTAAGAAATAATACCCAACAAAAGCTTAAAGCTTACTACTTCCACTATGTTAAAACATGTGATTAAAAACTGTCGAAAGAGTATTTCATACCTGTAATTTCTGTGGTGTCAAACACCATGAATCAACTTGTTCCTCTACTGAAGTATATGATACAATTTGACCATATGCCAGTTCTCAGAACTATTCTCAGGAAAATTTATTTTAAATTAAAAATATTTGATTAAATTCATACACTAATAGTTACAACTCATGAGATACTAATTGATTAGCAATTGGAATATTTACAGATAAACAAAACTTATGTTTTAAAACCATTAAAAAAATCAATGCATAACCCATTTGGAAAATTATACATCTGAAAAGTCATTTATTCTTAAACTCTTTCTTAAAAGGTATGTTCATCTGAACCATGACTCAAAGATCTAACAGACTGTCCATTACATTCAACACTCTATTTTAGTGTCCATACAAAGTGGTGGTAAAAATGTATGTTAAATTCAGAAAAGCAGGGAAATGAATAAAATGCCTCATGAACATAAAGTTATCCCTACTTCCTATACTTAAATGATGCTACAATTTCAGGATACAAAATACTGCTTATAACAGCTTAAAAAAAAACCCTTTTCACTCTTGAGGAACAAATAGTTTAAAATGTAAGACAGGCACAACTTCAGAAGACTTAGAATTTCATTTCTAATTGAAATCTTCCATTTCTCTGAAAAATTTATATATACCTTTGCTGGACCAGATATTCTTTTCCTCTTGGCGGGACTGGACAGGTCATCTACTTGACTATAGGTAATCATATGTACTGGCAAGGGCTGTTGTGAAATTGATGTTTCACTGAGGCCTAATACAGGTTCAGTATTTGGATGATGAGCTTTGTAAGCCTAAGGATCACAGAGGTAAAAAAAAAGGTTCTATATATTCTTAATTCATGCCTTCAAATTATAAAACCTTATGAACTGGTTACTTTCCAAAACTAGACATCAGGTAGACATCATGGATTCTAATTGAAAATCAAAGTCAAGTATTTCATCAATGGAGAATGTGTACCTTATTTTTAAAAACTTACTTTTTAAAAAATTAAATGAAACACTGTATGAAAGTCCCTTAAGAAATCCCTTTTGAAATCATAAAACTAAACGAAAGTTTTAAACTACCCCAAGAATCTTCCCGTATCAGAGGAAGTTTTACTTTGATCTAAAAATCCCTTAGTAGTAAAATGGAAAGGATTTTTTTTTTTTAAAGCCAATTCTGCACGTAGTAATTTAGATCTGATCACTACAGATTGGACAGAACCCTTAAAGCTGGGCACCTACAGAAGATAACCCAACTTCTCACCTGCTGTGCTGTGTTCATGGCACCCTGCCTGGAGGTAAGCTCTGCGGGTATTGGTAGGCTCCATGCCTCCTCAATACTAGGAAGCAATTTAGTTTTATTCTGTAGACTACCTTGTGGAAGGTTACACAACTGAGCCTAGGAAAAATTATGTAAAAAGTAAATTTAACACAGGACTACTTGAGTAAGATCAAGTCCACTAAAACTTCCTCAATTTATAGGTATTTTTTTAAAGAAAGCAGGTTATAAATCTGGGGTTTCAGATATATGCTAAAGAGGATAACTAAAACATACTTTCAAGAATAGGAAAAAAGCTAAGTTCTGTTTTTCAGAATTCTGTTGGACACGTTCTTGTGAAATTTCATGCAAGAGTGAAAAACAATGTCTGTGTTCTTTTCTCCAAAATGTTATAACTTAAAAATGTTGATAGCACATAAAATCACGCAAATTAACATGAATCAGAAAAAGTAAAGATGCAAAAGACATTTTCAATATAGTAGTATCTTAAAGTGAAAAGTAGTATCATCATAAATATCAAAACTATGGAAATAAATTATTGACATCAAAACAAAATTAGACAAACTTTCCAGCCACCCTCCTCTGCCAGGTATTTATGGAAATGTCTTTAAAATATGCTACTTCAAGAATTTACCTGTAAAACTTTAATTCTTCCTGTAAGCATGGAGGTATTACTGCAACTTTTGCTTCTAGTTGCATTTAAGTAGCATTTAATGGCATCCTGAGGTTGGTTACAGGATTCATAGAGAGTGCCTAGGTCCATCCATGCTGCTGCATGTCCATGGTCCAATTGTACAGCACAAATATAGGCCTGCAATGCATCCATAGGCTGATTTTGCTGCTGATAGAGCACACTGCAAAGAGAAATAAAGTTTATTAAAACTGTGTATAACATTAATACATGCATATAGATGAAGTTCAATAAACATGTATATCAATTAAAGCATTATAAACTTAACACACACAAGCCTTACCCTATTGAACACCAGGTATCTGCACTTGCTTCTGATTTATCAATAGACTGCCTATAAGATATAAAGGCATCCTGAACTTTTCCAATACTTGAATAGCACCTGAAAGAGGCAAGGAACAAAGCAGATATATAGTTTAAATGTATTTATGTTTCCACAAATGCTTAAATAACTATATTAGCTTGACAAAATTATGTATATGGAAAGGGGAAATACTTGTTAATCAAGATATGTGCTTAGACATAGTGATTTTAATGTACATTTTAACGGCTACTAAATTAACTTTCTGTCTTATGACTGCTAGCAAATGTTATATAATGTATTCTTTTCAAACCATTATAGCCAGAATTTGTTCACTGCTAGAAGAAACTTAAATACAGAGCTCTTTTATACGTACTTTAAACTCAAGCTTCTTACATTCCAAGAATATAAGGGCTAAGTAACAAAGAGAAATTAAATGTTGATAATGACCTCAGGGGCACATCCAAATTTTCCATTCTGAACTTAAAGATGCCAATGACAAACATTTCTTAATTCATGAAAAACAAAACTGAGATATATTTAATGTCAAAATACACACAAAAAAAGAGTACAAATAAGCCTAAAGAATGGCTCATTTGTGGGCTGACAAACACTGAAAGGCCAGTAAAAAAGACAGAGACAGCAATTACAAAGAATGCATACAACCTTGGAGTCTTGAGGCAGAATTAAAAAGGGAACAATAATGCAAACAGGGATAGACATTAGAGACTGTGTGAATATTGACAGAAAAATTTTTTTAACAAAAGAGTATTTTGATGATCAGACAAATGCTGTATGTATCTCCTGGCTTACTTAATGTTAAGAGAACTGACGCACAAACTAAAGCTGGGTTTTAGCTCTTTCTGCTACATTAATTATTATGTTACCTTGAGAAAACTTCCTTGAATTCATGTCCCCTACTTGCAACATGAAAGGGTAAAATAAGTTTTTCCTTTTGACCCAAGATAAAAATCTGTAGCATAATGTTATTTACATTGTGAAGACTGTATAAAGGCTGTCTGATCATTCCTAATTTTTTAAGTTTTCTCCATGTGGCAGACTCTAACATTTTCATTACCAGTGTTACTACTGTATTCCAACATCCCTATCTCAATTTAACAGACACATCCCAATCAAAACAGCAATAATATGAAATAAAGCCTTGGACACAGAGGTAACACACGGTTCCTGAAATACTAGGATCATCAAATACTAGGATCATCAAATCTCTATAAATTATACAGACATTGAGATCCTCATGCAGAGCTACAGTAAGTTTTTTTCATCTAACTAACTATGGTTGCCCTGGGTCTTTGCTGCTGCCTATGGTCCCTCTCTAGTTGTGGTATCCAGGTAGCTCCAGGGTGAGTGAGCTCACTAGTTGCAGTGTATAGGCTTAGTTTAGCTGCTCCACAGCATGTGAGATCATCCCAGACCAGGGATCAAAACCATGTCCCCTGTACTGGCAAGCAGATTCCTACTGGAGCACCAGGAAGTCCTTCAATAGGCTTTAAAATATCATTTTTCAGAAATGTGATTCTCTTTTCTATTCGTAAAGTCAATTAATTAGAAGCAACATATCAAAAGGCAGCAGGGAAAAGAAAATTATGGGAAAAAACTAACATTAAAAATAAATGTTATATACACCCGTGACAGATTCATGTCAATATATGGCAAAACCAATATAATACTGTGAAGGTATTAGCCTCCAATTAAAATAAATATATATTAAAAAATAAAAATAAATAAATAAATAAAAATAAATGCAGTCTAGTAGGGACTTCCCTGGTGGTTCGGTGGCTAACAACACCTTGTGCTGTCGATGCAGGGGGCCTAGGTTTGGCCCCTCATCAGGGAAATAGATCCCACGTGCTACAACTAAAACCCTGGACAGCCAAATAAATAAATATTCTTTAAAAAATAAAAAAATGCTGTAAAAAATGATCATCTTTGGTCCAAAAGAAATATCATGTAATTGAGAAATCTAGACTGTGGTCCATACTGGTAGAAAAAATATCAAAAAACAGAACATATATTGTTGTTTTAAATTCAGATAACCTCAATTAAGCCCTTTCCCAAGTGTACCCTTACTAAAATGAAGATTTTAAACATATTTCATTACAAGTATTGTACATGGCTGGGATTAAACAGAAACAACAAAAGGATCCCTTATACTAAAGAGTCACATACAACATAAATGACATTATGCTACTGATTTTTATCTTGGGTCAAAAGGAAAAAAATATCCTGGGTCATATTCTTATAAAAATCTAAATTAGCAGGAGTGCTAATAAAAAACCTAATATTATGTGTCACACATCCCTCTTTCTAAAGATAAACCTCTTTTAAAATCACCCATTAAGATAAATATTGTACAAAGGTAAAAATTATATTAGCTCCAAAAGCAAGAACTACTTAGTTCACTTATTTCATTTACTAAATGCTTGACTGATAACAACAAATGGAAATGGAAGATAAGAAAGATTCAGCTTATCCCGAAGGATCTTTAGCAGAGGAGAAAACACTAAGTTGAGAAGGAACTCAAACTAGACTCTTGACAAGCCTAGGGAAGATTAGAAAAACTCTATACTGAAAAGTAGCTAACTTTGATTATTATATAAAATTAATCAAAAATGAAATTTTTTAAAAAGGAGTTATTTTAATAATAATCTCAAATATAAGTATACTTCCTTTTTAAAAGAAAAAGTCACTAAAAGCTAACATTAACACAAAACCTAAATGTGAATTAGACTTTACATAAATAAACAAACCCAATGTCAATAAGAAAGGGGCAAAATTTACAGTCAAACCAAGTAAGACAATTAAAGTTAAATTTATAACATTGAAAAAAGGTAACTGACTTATCTAATCCAGTCCATTCATTAATCAGTGGAAAATTCCAACCTCAAATGGTTTAGACTTTTAAATATGCCATACATGATCATCAGATAGAATAAAAATGAATTCTCTGTTAAATACATTTTAAAAATGATAAAAATGATAGAGGGAACACAATTTAAACACTGAACAGAAAAACAATACCCTAATTAACATGTGACAAAATTCTTTAAAACTCTTTGAAAACTAGTAATAATTCAAGTCACAAGACAATGTGAAATGAATTCTAATAAGTAGAATAAGAATTTCTAAGTAAAAGCACCTAATTCAGAATGATCTAAAATGATCAAATTTACCTCCCCAAAATCTTTGTTACAATGTTTTTAAAATAAAATGCCACTAAGGGTATTACAGATTAACATTAACATTTTAGATTATAAACTAGATCTCTAGACAGCACAACCCAAGAGTATGGTCTCACCTGCCAAGGAAATACCAAGACTGGCCAGAATTAGGATCTGCCTCCAATGACTTTTGGAGATACTGAATAGCACAGCTTTCCTTGGTGGCTTGGTCTCCTAATAGATCCACATTGTGATGCATCCATCCTATAATTAATCAAGTGGAAGCCATTTACCCATGATTCAATCACTCTTCTAGCCTCAAGAAAATCATGAAGCACACAAATACCCTTCTTGTATATTTATTCACTTATCTTGAATCAAACTTTCCTAAATTTTGAACTATCAAAGGTAGCTACAAGAAAATCCACTTTACTAAAAGGGATACAATCAACAGAGGGAAACTTAAAACATCTAGGGTATTACATAGAAGTCACAGACAGATACTCCTTTTCTGAATTTAATTTGAAAAATAAAATTTTGACTTATAAACCAAAAAGTATAAAGAGGATTAATTTACTTATTCTTTAAAGGTTGAAATATTTTGAAAACAATCTAGTAAGTCCATGTTAATCTCTGAGGAATAAATGAAACTAAAAATATTCGAAGATACACTATTAAAAGAAAACACCTTACCAAAGATCCTACACTCTACTTACATTAATTATTTTCAAAGAATTCTAAACATATGATCAAAAACAAAAACAAAGTATTTCCAAAGCTATATGAATATGTAAATTAAAAATTGGTTCCAAAACAGATAAAAGCCAATACAGCATTTGAATAATGAAGAAGTAGAAGAGTTATAGCAGCAAAGACAATGGAAAGATTGGACCATGAAAAAAAATGTTAAAGTTAAGACAAATGGAAATTATAGTGCTTCATCTGTCAGTCAATTGATGTTATAAAATTACCTTTGCAAAAGTGTAACCTAGGCAAAAGTATAACCTAGGCAAAAGTATGACTAATTGCTTTTGACATTATAGGCAAAATACTGCCATTTCAAAAATACATTATCACAGGTTCATTAAAATTTAGAAACTATCTGCTCAAAACCAAATACTGAAACAAATTAAATAAATAAAATATTCTTTAATTTTTAGGTGACACAGTTTCATTAACTCGTATAATAAAATGCCCTATGAAAACAAGCTCACAGCACTTAACTACCATTTGAATTCTTTTAACTCATTTAACTTCACAGAGTGCTTATAATAAGCACATGGGAATGTTCAAACCTCTTCTGGACACCGATAACTAAAGAAGAATGTTGAGAACTTAAAAGGAGTGGACTGGACCACTGAATGTAAATTATGAGATATGAAATTATGAATATGCTAGGTGGATTAGGAAGATTTCCTGGAGGAAGTGGCAACCCACTCCAGAATTCTGCCTGGGAAATCCCATGGACAGAGAAGTCTGGCAGGCTACTACTACAATCTATGGGGTCACTGAGTCAGACACAACTGAATGATTAAAACAAGCAAATAAGAAATAAATACATTAACACCTGATCAAAAAAAAAAGAGAGAAGTACATTTATTATAGGAATATTTATAATATACAATACTCACTTAAAATACAATCTCAAAATAATAAACATTACAATTAATTCTAAAATACAGGAGTTTAGTGAAAAGTTATTTTTAAGCAAGAATTAAAACTGTTTCTACCCACTCCCACCAAAATTTTAATAATAATGCATTATGTAATAAAAAGTAACTTTTATGTACCTAACTGTTGTAAAACAGTTGCTTTTACTTGTGCAGGTAGGTTTTCTGTCTGTAAAAGCTGTTCATAAGCTTCCTTCGCAGAATGATACATTCTCTAAAGAGCAGAAGATATTCAGAAAAAAAGATACATCATTACTGCAACAACAAAAAAAGGAAACATAAGATACAGAAAACAAACTAGTGGTTACTACTTGTGAGAGGGAATGGAGGAGAGGCAAGAGAGATGAATTAAAGCCATTAGGAGGGACAAACTATTATGTATAAAAGAGGTAACTACAAGGATGTATTGTACACACAGGGAATTTAGTTGATATTTTACAGTAAATTACAAATGCAATGAAATCTTTAAAAATTGGAATATATATGTTGCATATACTGTATATATAATATCAATTATACTTCACCTAAAAAAGCCTTTAAACATAAAATTAATGCTTCAAGTAATAAACTGGAATAAACACTCATATATATGCTATATACATCCTAAAATTTAGCAGTATATGATTCAAACAATAAAGATATTTTTAAAGTTTCCATTATGAAAATAAAGAGTTCTAATTCATTAACTGAACATTTAACTGTGCACCACCAACTTTCAAAATAACAGCTAGTAAAACTACACTACAATCTAATATGGAATCAGTAAAATATGGCAATTATAACATTTGCTGTTTCCCACAACTTACAGAAAAATAAAAAAATTCACCTTTAGACATTATTTAATAACATTCACAGAGCTGTAGAACTATCCTACAAGCAGATGGATAATTAACCTTTGAAAGACTTTCAAAGATGTGCACATTTTATTAAGGAAATACAAGAAGTGCTACTACTATCCTTTACAAAGTCTAAAAGGAAAAGCAGTTAATCTAATTTACATTTTAAAATATGCTGCTTTAACAGATAATATCCCTGGAAAATATTTATAAACAATGAAGGATTCAAGATGTAAGTTCCCATAGGTATGATAAACAATACTCATATTGAAGGTACAAGAAAATTTACAAATGAGACCACTGCCCACAGTTCTCCTTCAAAAATTACTGTAAGAGGAAAACTTTTCATAGCCAACATGATGTTTAACTCAACCCTTCCAAAACAACAGAAAATGATAATAAAAAAAATCCAAAGTATGGTGTCCTTAAAACATACATGAAAAAGCCCGAAAGACGTTTTTAAAGTATTAAAAAAAAAAAGATGGTGAAGTCATTTCAAAGACATATTTTATTAAATAATGTTTCTATTTTTCAAGTATTTATTTATTTGGCTGCGCCAGGTATTAGTTGTGGCACAAGGGATCTTTGTTGCATCATACCAGATCTTTTGCTGTCCACAGGATTCACGAGTTGTGGCGCAAAGACTTGGTTGCTCCATGGCATGTTCCCTTAGGGACCTTCAGTCTCCTGTTCCCTGACCAAAGAGAACTGTTGTCCCTTGCATTGCAAGGTGGATTCTTAATCACTGGACCATCAAGGAAGTCCCAAGGACACCGTATTAAGTAAACAGGACAATTAAAATAAATGTATAAATTGGGGCTAAAAACAATTTTTACTCTAACCAAATGAGACAAGGAAAGAAGGAAATAAAAGAACATCCTACACTTTTTATCTCTCATATACACACATACACATAAGAATGCCATAGTTTTAACACAGACAGCAGACCAACATTCAGAAGGCAGCCCATTAGCAAGGATACATAGTTGCCAAGCATAAACACATAGTTAATAAATTAAGCTTAATAAATTAAGCTTGTTAATTTTACCAAGCAAAAATAAGTTGAACCAAGCTGACAACAATCAGAGAAGGACACTAGAAGGATCATTTATGTTGCCCTTGGGGAGTGTGTAATTATTGCAGAACATAAAAGCATTAATACACAGCAGGAAAAGCAATGTATACTTCTTATGGAAATAGAAGTATAATATAGTATGTAAGAATTGTTGTTACCAATGCAATATAAACATATACACCTGTAGTAGATCTTTCACTCACAAATATCACAAACATTGGTTTTTTTGATTCTGAAACTTAATAAACTTAACAGTTGGTGGTGATGGTTTCATCACTAAGTCGTGTCTGATCTCTTGCAACCCCAAGGGGTGTTGCTTGCCATGCTCCTCTGTTCATGGGTATTCTCCAGGCATGAATACTGGAGTGGGTTGCCATTTCCCTCTCCAAATAACCTTAATAGGACATTCATCTTTTACTTCAAGAAAAGTCATTTAATTCATCAGTGTTTAATTTTTTAAAAAGTTCCATTCTTGCAGTAATAGTTTTATTTGATGTTACTGTTACACATGGAAACATTCACCTATGCCAACTGAAAAACAGAAACAACTTTTAGAAAGACTTTAGTGAGTGCCTGAATAAGGTTTTTGATGTAATTTTGAATTATTAAGTAATAGGTAGAAGAAAGTTTAACAAACAACTATGATGCTAACTACACATGGCACTGATTCCACAATATATACTAATTATGTTGTATACCTTAAACTAGTACAATGTTATATGCCAATTATACATAAATAATACAGGAGAAAAAATCAACTGTATTTTGATATATTAACAGAGAATAATTAAAAAGGTAAATTAAGGTAACAAGTCAACTTACTGCACCACTAAGAAAAAAATAAACTTAAAATTTGCCAAATATGTAGAAGACTTCGTTTTCTTTATCCATTCATCTGTTATGATTTTTTTCACATATCAGCTATTGTTAGTAGTGCTGCAATGAACACAGGAACACTAATATCTCTTTGAAATCTTGAATTCAAAGTTGTTCTGAATAAACACTCCTAAGTCTGAATACTGGATCCTATGATACTTTTTTAAAAAATATTGGATTCTATGATACTATTTTTAATTTTTGAGGCCTCTTCATACTGTTTTTCTGCACCTGCTATACCATTACGCCTTCCCACCAATAGTATGGGAAGTAATTTCATATCCTTAACAATACTTGCTTTCTTATGTTTTTTGATAACAGCATGTAGATTATGTTGTCTAAAGCATAAACATTTTAAAAGACATAATGCACTTTTACTGCTGCTGCTGACTCTGTGCGACCCCATAGATGGCAGTCCACCAGGTTCCCCCGTCCCTGGGATTCTCCAGGCAAGAACACTGGAGTGGGTTGCCATTTCCTTCTCCAGCGCATGAAAGTGAAAAGTGAAAGTGAAGTCGCTCAGTCGTGTCCCTATTAATACATGATAATTTAGGGTAAACATAACCTTCATACGCAATGGGAAACCAAAAAACCCATGCAACTTGCTCTGGTGCAATACTTGCTTGTTTGCACTGGTCTGAAATTGAAACTACAATATTTCTAAGGTGTTTCTGTATTAAGATAACGACACTTCCTGAAGCAACTTAAGGATTCAATAAAATCCCTATTAAAACCCTGCTGTACACTGTTTATAATAGCCAGGACATGGAAGCAACCCAGATGTCCATCAGCAGATGAATGGATAAGAAAGCTGTGGTACACATACATTACGGAATATTACTCACCCATTAAAAAGAATTCATTTGAATCAGTTCTAATGAGATGGATGAAACTGGAGCCCATTATACAGAGTGAAGTAAGCCAGAAATATGAAGACAAATACAGTATACTAACGCATATATATGGAATTTTAAAATATGGTAAGGATAACCCAATATGCAAAACAGAAAAAGAGACACAGATGTACAGAACAGACTTTTGGACTCTGTGGGAAAAGGCGAGGGTGGGATGTTTAGACAGAACAGCATCGAAACATGTATATTATCAAGGATGAAACAGATTGCCAGCCCAGGTTGGATGAATGAGACAAGTGCTCAGGGCTGGTGCACTGGGAAGACCCAGAGGGATGGGATGGGATGGGGAGGGAGGTGGGAGGGGGGATTGGGATGGGGAACACATGTAAATCCATGGCTGACTCATGTCAATGTATGGCAAAAACCACGACAATTATTATAAGTAGCCTCCAACTCATAAAAATAAATGGAAAAAAAAAACCCTACTGTAATTTGCAGAAATTTAAAGGATCATCCTAAAGTTCATATGGAGGGAATTTCAAAAGGCCTCAAACAATTAGGAAAGTAAAAATGAACAAAAATATAATAATTTAATACATCTTAGATTAAAAGCTATAGTTTTCTTCATCATAGACTATGTTTTTATTTTTTCATTTATCATTACAAAATTTCAGAAATAACTCAAACATTTTCTCACAAATAACAGAAACAAAATGTGGCATACATATATTAATATAATACATATAATTAACATAATACTTAGCAAGCATCACTACAAACAAAGGTAGTGGAGGTGATGAATTCCAGTTGAGGTATTTCAAATCCTGAAAGATGATGCTGTGAAAGTGTTGCACTCAATATGCCAGTAAATTTGGAAAACTCATCAGTGGCCACAGGACTGGAAAGGGTCAGTTTTCATTCCAATCCCAAAGAAAGGCAATGCCAAAGAATGCTCAAACTACCGCACAATTGCACTCATCTCACACGCTAATGAAGAAATGCTTAAAATTCTCCAAGAAGGCTTCAGCAATACGTGAACCATGAACTTACAGACGTTCAAGCTGGTTTTAGAAAGCACAGAGGAACTAGAGATCAAATTGCCAACATCCGATGGATCATCAAAAAAGCAAGAGAGTTCCAAAAAAACATCTATTTCTGCTTTACTGACTATGACAGAGCATTTGACTGTGTGGATCACAATAAACTGTGGAAAACTCTGAAAGAGATGGGAATACCAGACCACCTGACCTGTTTCTTGAGAAACCTGTATGCAGGTCAGGAAGCAAGAGTTAGAACTGGACATGGAACAACAGACTGGTTCCAAATAGGAAAAGGAGTACGGCAAGGCTGTGTACTGTCACCCTGCTTATTCACTTATATGCAGAGTACATCATGCAAAATCCCAGTGCTGGATTTCGCTGGACTGGAGGAAGCACAAGCTGGAATCAGGGCTGCCGGGAGTAATATCATTAAGCTTAGATATGCAGATGACACCACCCTCGTGGCAGAAAGTGAAGAAGATCTAACAGTCTCTTGACAAAAGTGAAAGAGGAGAGTGAAAAAGTTGGCTTAAAGCTCAACATTCAGAAAACTAAGATCATGGCATCCGGTCCCATCACTTCATAGGAAATAGATGGGGAAACCATGGAAACAGTGGCTGACTTTATTTTTCTGGGCTCCAAAATCACTGCAGATGGTGACTACAGCCATGAAATTAAAAGACACTTACTCCTTCGAAGGAAAGTTATGACAACCTAGACAGCATGTTGAAAAGCAGAGACATTACTTTGCCAATGCCTGACTGGAAGGAGGGTAATGTCAAAAGACGCTTACTCCTTGAAAGGAAAGTTATGACCAACCTAGATTGCATATTAAAAAGCAGAGAGATCACTTTGCCAACAAAGGTCTGTCTAGTCAAGGCTATGGTTTTTCCAGTGGTCATGTATGGACGTGAGAGTTGGACTGTGAAGAAAGCTGAGCACCGAAAAATTGAAGCTTTTGAACTGTGGTGTTGGAGAAGACTCTTGAGAGTCCCTTGGACTGCAAGGAGATCCAAGCAGTCCATCCTAAAGGAGATCAGTCCTAGGTGTTCATTGGAAGGACTGATGCTGAAGCTGAAACTCCAGTACTTTGGCCACCTCATGCCAAAAGCTGACTCACTGGAAAAGACATTGATGCTGGGAAAGATTGAGGGCATAAAAAAAAAAAAAAAAAGATTGAGGGCAGGAGGAGAAGGGGATGACAAAGGATGAGATGGCTGAATGGCATCACTGACTCAATGGACATGGGTTTGGGCAGCATCCCGGAGTTGTTGATGGACAGGGAGGCCAGGCATGCTGCGGTTCATGGGGTCACAAAGAGGTGGACATGACTGAGCAAGTGCACTGAACATAATACTTATTTCTGGTATCTACAGGAATTAGTTCCAAGGCTGTTTCTGGATGCCCAAGTCCCTTATATAAAATGGAGCTATTATTTGCATATAACCTATGCACATCCTTCTACTTGTTTTATTCATCTCTATTTCAATGCTCAAAAATAGTACCACGAGTGTAACAAGTTCAAGTTTGCTTTTTTCAGACTTTCATGAATTATTTTTCTAATGTATTTTTGATCTGAGGTTGGCTGAATATAAATATGCAGAACACACAAACACTGAGGACTGACTGCACAAACAGGGCAAGGTTAGTCAGCTTTAAAATAAAACTGATACATGTTACAACATGGAAGAACCTAGATGATACTATGCTAAGTGAAATAAGTAAGACAAAAAGACAAAAGCTATACGAGTCTATTCATATAAAGTATCCACAGCACACATATACAGAGACAGAAAGAACAGAGACTATCAGGGATTGGGTTAGAGAAGACTGAGACTGCTCTATGGTGAAACATTTTCCACCTGGAGTGATGAAAGATTCTGAATAATGCAACACTTAATTATATAACAGTGGAAATACAGTAAACTGTACACTTAAAAAGCAAACTACGTAAGTATGACTATTTCACCAAATTTTATAGCTAATATAGGCTGATTCTTTCCAGAGACAAGTTTTGAATGTATGAATATATTCTTATCTTCAACATGCAAATTAAGGAATTTTGAAAAGATTTAGGGATATTAATGAGTGTTCTTTTGACGTTACTGGCTTGAGAACTAAAAGTCTGACTAGGAAGCCTTTTGTTTTCAGTAGTTTACTTCAAACCCTGTATGCTTACTCAAAATGTCAACATGAAGAAAAATAACCAGAATTACTCAAGAAAATATCCAGTGAAAGATCTGCCCTATAAAAAACTGATAAAAGGAGTTATTCAGACTGAAAGAAAAAGACAGTAATCAGAAGTCATATTAAGAAACAAAGCAAACTGATATAATTAAAATGGTACATTTCAATGTACATTTAAATGGTACATTTAAAATAGTCAGCACTACTATATTTTTGATTTACAAGTAAACTTCTGGTTTCTACATAAAGTACAAATACCAACAAAATAAGTATACACGTTTGTCAATGGGTGTGTGCATGCATGCTGCATGCATGTTAAGCCACCTCCATTGTGGCAACTCTTTGGAACCCTGTGGAGTGTATGTAGCCCACCAGGCTCCTCGGCTCAGGGAATTCTCTAGGCAATAATTCTGGAGTGAGCTGCCATGGCTTCCTCCAGGGGATCTTCCCAACCCAAGGATGAAACCCACATCTTTTCTGTCTCCTGCATTAGAAGGCAGGTTCTTGACCAATAGTGCAAGCTGGGAAGCCCCCTTTAAAAGAAATCAGGTCTCCTTTAATGATTTGTATGTTTTGCTTTTAGTCTCTGTGCTGGGTCTTCATAGGTATGGAGTGTAAAGATTTAATTTGTGACAGTAACAAATATGACAGTGAGAGAAGCAGAGAATAAATCAACAGAAAAGAAAAATATTTGTATGCTACTGAAGCCATGTTTTTGTCAACTCCAACTAGATTGCTAAAAATTTAGAATGTTAAATAAAGCCTAAGGAAACGAAAAATATAAGAACTCGAAGACAAGTGTCCTCAACACCCACGCCATAGATCTGTTTTGGTTCATAATCTGTTAAGATCCAGGCTGAGTAGTGAACAAGCAAGCTAAGCTCCAACTATATTTATAGCTGTTTTCCATCACTCCCATCTGCATTCTGCTTGAAGAACTCAACACACCTAACACATTTGAATCATCCTGAAACCCCATCGCACCCGCAAGCCATCTCTGTGGAAAACTTGTCTTCCATGAAACTTCTGGTGCCAAAAAGGTTAGGAAATATTGCTCTATATAAGATGAGAAAACAAACAACAAAAGGATGGAGGTAAGTCATTCATCATCAGAGTAATTACCTTAAATACATTAATTGTGCCATCAATATCAGTTGGCAAAATGTAGAATAGCCAATTCCAGTACAGTGTTCACAAAAGACACAGGCTAGATATAGACACAGATCCTGATGCTGGAAGGTACTGAATGCAGGAGAAGGGAACCAAAGAGGATGAGACAGCTGGATGGTTGGTATCACTGACTCAATGGACGCAGGTTTGAGCAAGCTCCAAAAGATGGTAAAGGACAGGGAAGTCTGGTGTGCTAAGTTTATGAGGTCACAAAGAGTCAGATATGACAGTGACTGCTGTCAATAACAACAGCTGAACAGTATTCTTCTTGCAATACTCAGAATTATATGCATTGGTATCTGACTGCAAGAGGAACTAGTAGCTTAGGACACAGAAAGGAACTTTACAGTGTACATTTTCATGTCTTTTTATTCTATAGTAAAACTAATAAAAAACAAAGGGTATTATAGAAACATAAAAAATTCAAAAATTTTTGTTTCTTAAACTCTAGAGGTTACTTAGAATCAACCAGTAATGTGACCTCCTCGTCCATGTGACTTTCATAAAAAGTTTTATATTTGTTAAATTTTGATCTCCATGACCAATACTGGGATAGTAACTCATCAAGTGTTAACTTTTTGAATAAAACTAGGATAATTTATATTTTGAAAGGAAATTATTTCATCTGTATCTTCAAACTTTTGTACACTTTTGCACTTCTCCATCTTTAATTATGCATATGAAAAAATTTAATAATTTTTCCAATTTTTTGGCAGCACTACATGGCTGTGGTATCTTCTTTACTTGCCCAGGCATCAAAACTGTGACCTCTACAGCCAAAGTAGATCAATGGACCACAAAGAAATTTTATTATTTGAAGAATCAAGGTTTTCTTTCATTGGCTATAACTAAAGAATTATGAAGCTCATTAATGGTAGCACATAAAAAGAAAAACATAATAAGACTCAGTGAAAGAGCAATAATGAGATCTTCTTACTTATGAGACAATGTAATCAAAACCAAAAGAGGTAATACCAAATATTCTGCTTACATCATTAAAATGATGAAAAAGACATTGATGTGAATCTTAAGTAGGCAAGGAAAAAAACAATATTATAATTATTAGGAGGTATGACTGTATATATCCTTAAGAGTCAATTTTACAAATAACGAAAAAATTTGTCAGCAAGACTAATAACCATTAATAGGAAACAAATTTCACAAAATTGGGGAGAAGGGTGTCCAACACTGTATCTATCTTGGCTTTCTTTTAATCTTTGATGTTTCAAGCTATATATCATATCAAAAGTGGTTTTGGCTGTGAACACAACTATACCCACACACTCACACACATTTAAATAGACTCCATCCTCCCAACTGCTCCATATCTTCATTCTAAGCATAATTCAAACCACTGTTGTGTAGGGAAGCCATAACTAACCTTATTGCACAAAACGAAGTCCATGTACTTCAGTACTTTAATCCTGTAAAACTTCAAACATATACAAAAGAGAAAATACTATAATAAAGTTCTACATACCTCCTTAAAAGTACTGAATCATTTCAATACCTCAAATTTGATCATTTTGAGGCAAATCTTCTGCTACCATTTTTATACACACAAAATACTATGTGTATCTCATAATACACATGACTGTTCTCTAAGACCAAAATATATTACCCTATAAAAATTATAATAATTACTTATTATTAAATTTCCACTGTATATCAAAATTCATACAACTTTCCCCTAGCTGCATTTTTATGGTTGGCTTAATTCAGAAGCCAAACAACATCTAACCACTGAAACTGGTTGTGTCTCTTAAATATATTCTAATTTAGAGAATTGCCTTTGTTTCCGTTCAACTCCCTCCCTCCGCTTAAAGTCTTAACAAACTACAGAATAATCTCAAGTTTTTTAACCTGTCCTTTACTCATTTTAAGATTTCTCCATTGTTTCCTCTTCTTAAACCAGTTCAAAGAAGAAAACAGTTGACTTCAGTTTCTTTTCACAAGAAATAACCACAAATGGTGTTTCTGTAACTTTACTACTAACTTTTATGTTTTTAAAAACTTCCTTCTCTTAACACAGATGTTAAAATAAAACCATGGGTTCTAAAATCTACACAACTATAAGCCCTTGAGCTGATTTTTCTTTCTTACAATACATGTGCCTGATGTGAGCTTCAACTACTGTGAAATACCCACAGTATAGCTAGCTAATCTGAATAAATACATTGCCAACTATGTGACTAGATAAAGAATGAGACTGTACACCATGTGCCACTCCCAACTATAGTTGATTTAGACAATTTATCTTTCAGGCCACTTGTTTTTCTCTTCCTGAGCTTTAATTTCCTGGTGATACGTATTAAATATACCAATACAAACTGAATTCTTGAAATTTTTCATTAATTCCAATAGAAGTAGTATTCCTCAGGTTTTTTTTCTATCTTCTTATGATCTCACTGTGTGCCTCTAAGAGATATCTGTGATCACATTAAGTACAAGAAGGGTAAGACCAACCACAAGAGTTGTTACTGATAGACTCAGTCTAGCATGTAACAGATTCTAAGTTTAGAGAGGCAAACTGTATTAATTTCTATTTAAACATACTACTTCCATCATCTTCATGTGAATAGACAGTTGTTAAGATGGCTAACGATTTGAGTTTTTTTCATGTGAGAACAGAGATATACTCAAATAAATTACAGCATACTCTATACATTGGTTCATCTTCCTCTATTCACTTAAGAGTATGTATGATATTTTACCAAAGGATACACAAAAGTAAATATTCTTCATTCCATTAATATACAAATGGATTGCACTAGATAGTACAAAATGTACCACATTTTATTCAACTTCATTCTAGGTGCTAGACACCTGAGTTATTTTGATATCTCTCAGTAAAGTACTTGATCTTATTGACTTGTTTTATTTTCTGCATAATATACATCACATTGTATGTTTATTGTCGTCTTTCCCACAAGAAAATAAGTTTCTATTTTTATAGGTAGCCTAGAACTACTGACACCTATCGAAAGTGACAAATTAGATAAATTAATGAATACACAGTTAAGAACAAAAAACAAAAATTTAAAAAATTTGTGCCTTTAAAAAATACTAATATACCCCAAAATTTAACCATAAATTTAAAAAAAAATTTTTTTTTAACCATAAATTTAAGGAAAGGTACTCCAGCTTCCTTATGGAGGGCTACTTATTCAACAAAGGGAGAGAAAAACATAACAAAGTACCCACCTTTCCCTTTAGTGCACTGGTGAAGCACAACATTGCTACTGTCATAGAAACAGGTATCTCATCAAATTCATCCCAAGCATGTGGGTAAATCACAAAAATGACTAAAATATTGATAAAGGGTGAACTGGGCTTCCCAGGGGGCTCAGTGGTAAAGAATCCATCTGTGAATGTAGGAGATGCAGGTTCAATCCCTGGGTGGGGAAGATCCCCTAGAGAAGAAAATGGCAACCCACTCCAGCCTTCTTGCCTGGGAAATAATCCCATGGCCATAGGAGCCTAGTGGACTACAGTTCAGGGTATCTTAAAGAGCAGGACACAACTTGGTGACTAAACAACAACAAACAAGGCCTTGTAAAACAAGAAGCCATTTATAGATCACACTGTGCTGTGCTGTGCACAGTCATGTCCGACTCTTTTCAACCCCATGGACTGTAACCACCAGACGCCTCTGTCCATGGTGACTCCTCAGGAGTAGGTAGCTGTGCCCCCCCTCCAGAAGATCTTTCCAACCCAGAAAATGAACCACATCTTCTGCATTGCATGTGGATTCTTTACCGTCTGAGCCACCAGGTAAGCCTGAATACTGGAATAGGTACCCTATGCTCTCTCCAGGGGAGCTTCTAAACTCAGGAATAAAACTGGGCTCTCCTGCATTGCAGGCACATTCTTTACCAGCTGAGCTACTAGGGAAGCCTACAGATCACACCACTGCCTCATTGATGATGATCTGTTCTCAATTCAAGAATGTGCCAGCAATAACAAACTGAAATATGCCCAGAAGTTACAATGATCTCTGCAAGTTTTCATACATGTAATCTGGCATTCAGTAAATAATTCAAAGCAAATTGAAAAGAATTAAGTAAAAATAAAGGAGAGAAAAATTAAGCTAAAACAAAAGCAACATAAATTTCAGATATCAGAAGTATCAAGCACCAACTTTCACATAACTAGGATTTAATATGTTCAAGAAAATAAATGATGGATAACCTCAGCCCACAATCAGTAACCACGTGAAAATCCATCAGAAATTTTAAGAAAAAAGGGAATAATAAAAATTAAGAACCCAATGGTGGTTTAACTATATATCTGATATAGAAAATGAGAAGATTAATGATTTGAAAAATAAATTAGAAGAAAACATAGATAAAGAGAGAGGACAAAAAGGTAGAAAATACAGAAAAAAAAACAGAAAATGCAATGATAATTCATACAATGTAAACACTAGGTGCTTAAAGGACGAAAGACAACTGAATAAAAGTAGTTTTAGAAGACGTGATCTCTAAGTATAACATAAAGGGACAACAAAGTACAGATTCAAGAAATACAAAAATTCACAAACAGAAAATGGTAATTTTCACTAGGTGAAAATGATAAAGCATTAGATGATCATGGTACCAAAACTGCAGGAAATAAAGAAAAATTTTAACTAATAAGCAAAAAAAAAAAAAGAAAGAAAGAAACCAACGACTAAAAACCAAGGTAAAGCTGCATATAACCTTTTAAGAATCAACAATGTAATCACAAGTTCTGAAGAAAAATAAAGACTGACAACAATGGAACATAAATTTCAAAGTGGGGGAAAAAAGTAAATTCTATACTCATTGAAAACATTCATCAAAAGAAAAACAAAAAGATTCATCATTGAAAATCAGGCACACAAACATACAAAATCACATCTCATACTATTACTTATACTTCTTTAAGAACTGGTTTAATGAACTTTTTAAATCAAAATGTTAAATGAATATAGGAAAACCTAAAGTAACCAAGTCTTCATAACTTATCACAGTATGCCCAAGAACAAAAGACACATTTCTAATAAAAACATGGATCATTAACCAAGACTGATAATAGTCTAAAAGCTAACTAAAAAAATTCCAACTGAAATAAATAATAAAGGTGTAAACAACAAATTTAAGATGGAGATCTATAATACAGAAAGTATACTTTGAAAATCCACAGTTGTACACATTAGTCAACATATTATGTAACTATAGGTCAAAGAAATCAACAAATCACAAATGAAATTAGAAAACATTCTGAAATAACAAGTGAATAACACTGTAAACTTTTAGAAAAACAAAAAAATAATTCACATTGTTTTTCAAACTAGAAATCAATCACCTAAGTATGTTAAAAATTAATAAAAGATAACTGACTAAATTAAATCCAAAGGAATAAGAAAAGAACAGTAATTAACAAAACATAAAGCAATCATATAATAAATGCATATAAAAATTATTACATTTGAAAGACCTTGCCAATACTGATCAATAAAATACAGCAGGTGTTCACCACAGATCTTGACAGTTTGTAAAGAAATATTACCGGCCAGTTTAAGCCAATAGTCTTCAGATGAAACAGGGAAAAAATTTTCTTGCCCAAAATACAACTGAATCAAAATAAAAATCTACAACTCTTCCCAAAAGTAGTCACGGATACTTTTCAAAAGTATCCATAACCAAAACTTTTAACGATGAAACATCCAGTCCCAAGTGACTTAGCTGTTAAAATTTTCCAAATATTAAGAAACATAATAACACTCTTTAACACAAACTCTTCAGAGAATAAAAAAATATGCTAAAATTTCCAAAGAACTGATTAATTTAACCTTCAATTTCATTAATTCTGACTAATTAATCTTTAAAAAAAAGACTCAAATGGGAAGCTTAACAACTTCAGTGATTGCTGGCTTAAAATTGGTACTTCCCCCTTCACCAAAAACTGCAATGCAACTAAGGTAATTTTAACATCTGTAAGTGTCAACCAGTCATAATACTATGGTTTTGTGGCAGACACCAAAATGCACAGATGCTCAAGATACCTTATATAAAATACTCTAGTAGAGTTGGCCATGAGCATCCTCAGGTCCTGTGGTAAGAAACTTGCAGGTTTGTTGGGTCAACCATAGATTGAATATAACTAAAATGACTTCCCCTATATCAAAGAGTTAAAGGGAAAAAAAGTAATAATAATAATAAAAGCTATAAAGTAAACAAACACTTAGATTAGAAGGTTTATCTGAAACAGATAAAAGAAAGCCGCCTTTCCTTAAAATATGTATTATAAAATAGAAGTTATCAGATTAGAAGGGAATCCAACCTTGAGGGTTTATCAATTCTAATTCAGAAAATATGGAAACTTACGGTATGCTTTTAAGGGGTGAGGTAATATGCAGGGGGTACAGAAATGCGATGTCATTTTTTAAAGATCCCCATAATGGCTACTACATAAGCAGGGTTTGGGAACATGACACTTAAATGATCTCAAACTATCTTACTACATTCATTTATAATATGCATAAAAAAAAGATGTAAGCAGCTTTCCTTGTTTGGTATAAATTTGCACAGTACATACTCTTTCCCCATTATTTTACAGTTGAACTAGAAACAAAAGAACAGACCTCACAAATGTTCACAATATAGCAAGTGTTTTCCCTCCTAGAAAAGCTGTTAACTTTATACTGAAACTCACATCTGAAATCAAATCTAAAATGTTGTACTATATATACTATTGAGTAGTAGTCTCCTAGCAACTTTCTGCTTTCAAATCAGACTATAAATTTATATGGTACTATAGTTATTAACTGAACAACCTAACAAAATATGTCACATACAAAATATTATAAAGTTAAACTGAAACAATTTTTAAAGCCTATAGTGAAGAAATAATACGAACATTAAAGGGTGACTATACTTTGTATTGGGCTTCCCCAGTGCCTCATTGGTAAAGAATCTGCCTACAATGAATAGAGCTGGGATTGACCCCTGGAGAAGGAAATGGCCATGCTTTCCAAGATTCTTGCCTGGAGAATCCCATGGACAGGGGAGCCTGGCAGGTGACAGTCCACGGAGTCACCAACAGTTGGACACAACTGAGTAACTAAAACTTTCATACTTTTCATACTTCGTGTTACAAATTACAATGTTTCACAGACACTTCAGTATTACAGAAAAACAGAAGCAATTACTCTAAGACAAAAACAGATTTCAAACATTCAAAAATATTCTAAAAAAACATCAGGATAGTAGAACACTTCTTAAGTCATTTCAAATTATGCAGATGACTGAAGTTTAGAGGCAAATCAAATTAAAGACGCTTTGCAGTGAAAGCGAAAAGAATGTTGTGGAAATTTTTAAATCACAGTGTGCTGAAAGTTGTTTCAAAACCTAGAAACATTGAATACAACCTTTAATTCCTTCATGCTTCTTGTTTGGTTTTAGCACTAAGCAAAATTTCAAACACATTTCATGAGTATATGAATATAGGAGCATAAACCCAAAACTGAATTAAATTAATTGCTATTATTTCATTTAAAGAAGAAAGTGTAAAATACAAAATTGCTTTATATAACATGTCACTTAAAGCATAGATGAGGATTTTATTTTTGCTTTTGATAAATTAAAACACTTACCTGGGTTTCATACAAGTGGGCAATATGAAACTGAACTACAAAGGATCATGGAAAAGGATTAATTACAATACAACTGAATTTACAGTAATGAATGAAAACAGATATTATAATATTTGAAACATTAAAAATGTTTAAAAAATAAATTGCAACTTAGAAGCATAACTTTTGTTTTTAATGTGCAAAAAACCATGAGCATGCTAACAAAATATAATTAAGTCATTAAATAAAAAATTAATCAATTTATTTTTAATTCTATGAAAATACATCAAAATATCAACAGTTAATAAGTACACTAAAATTAAATCAGCAATAGTAACTAGATATAACTTTTACAAAAAATATAACATTTAAAAATATATGTATCCTAAAACATATTAAAAAATGTTCACCTTAAAAACAGTAGTTATTATTTAAGACTCAACTATTAGTCTAATAGACTCAAATAGACTAAAACTATTTAATAGTTTTAACATACTCAAATTTTCTTCCTTTATAGATTTTTCCTTTATTGTTTTTTTCCTTATAATCTACTTAAACCTTTTTTCAAAAGTCAAAAGATTAGAGCAGTATTAGTAGACAAAAACATATAATTCCTTTTTTTTGCATCCTCAGAATTAGGTGAGTTTTTATTTAAAGAAGAAAAAAAAAGGCTTACCACCTAAAAAGCAAAATTATACAGTTTGTCTGAAAAAATTTTATAATGATAGAACACATCTGCTTCTTTTTGTTTTAAGCTCTTTCTGATGCTCTGTTTGCAATTACCAGAACATAACAGGTTCAATGAAAAGCAAAAGTATCAACAAAACAAAATTAGAATTACAGCTAAATTCCTGCTCTTTGAATTTTAAAAGGTTTAAATTTGTCAATAACAAATCCTTCTTGTTACGCTGTAAGCAGAAGAAACTCTCACAATTTTATAGAGAACATAAATATGGATTACTTTTAAGAAAAAAAGCTTACAGCAATCATGAAATTCTCATTAAGTACCAAAATGTTTCTTCTGTTCTTTGCTTCTCTTCCCATCCCAACTTCCTCTATCACTTTCTCTTAGTAGACAGCAGGAAGACTATATTCTCTTTAGGAAGCATTAAAAAAACCCCACCAATTCTTAAGTTCAGCACTTAAAAATTCTGATTCAGTGAGACTGAGGTATGAAGGCCTGGAAAACTGTCTCTTTTATAAATTCCCTCACTTTCAAAAAACTCCATATCAAGATTATTGAATACTACTTTCAATATCCATAATTTCCTCTATAAAACAGAAAAATTATCTTAAAATATTTTAATTAACTCTAAAATCAAATAACTTATGGGTACAAAGTCATTGATCTATGTAAGCGGTTACACGTTATCACAAGGTAACAAAATATCCATAAGAGAGAATGAAAATGTTTAGAGAAGAAAATACTATTATAATAATAAACAACAAAACACAATTTACAAAATTTTAGAAGTCTCACATAAAATAACCTCTTTATTTAATTGGTTAAGTAATTTTCTTTGTCCCCACTGTCATTTCCCAATATAAGGTCAAATACAGTTAATAAAAATTTCATCTCACTCCATTATTTGCGGGAAAGTAGTTTATAGGTAAAAATAAGGAGAAAGATAGGTAATCTATGTCCCATTTTCCTCATCTTTGTATCTATCTAATAAGATAACAGAAAAGATATCTAACTGTTGGCACAGTAAACCCTTATGAACATCCTACCAATTGAGTCTCAGGTCCTATATATCTGGCCTGATAATCCCATAACGTGCTAGTGTCATCTTTCATAAAGGGAAAAATCTCTCACTTCATTCTTAAAACATAATGTGAAAGAGGAGTATAAATACTTAACTAGGAAAATACATGACATGGAAATTTTCTAATACATATACTAAAACACTGACAACATTGCCAAAAAGTCTTAAAATCTAAACTTTATTACAAGAATTATTTTCAGAATATTAAGAATATATACTATCCTGAAGGATAATAATCTAATCAACGTTTTATGTCACCTAACTGTTCTCAAAAATATTAACTGGATACATGCATCTTTCCAGCTTGGAAAACAAAATGTGTTAATGTTAAAGAAATTATACATCAGTCCTTTTTCATAAACAAAAACACAATTGCCAGTTTGTTTTTTCTTTAAAACTTTACTTTGAATGCTTTGATCATCCTAATTTCATAAGCACAGGCTAAGAGAGTCAAAGAATAGTAAAGGTCTATGGAATACATAAAGTCTTAAAGATATTAAAAGAAAAAAGAGAAATAACTTATGGGTTAAAAACAGATACGACAAGATAATAATCGCCTTACTATACTGAGCATTTAAATAATATCTGTCATTATACTTAGCATGAAGTAAATACTCATTATATGTTACTGTTCTGTGAGTATTTTTATTCTTGGAATTTGAAAATAGAGCAGCGACTATTTTTATACTCACAGAACATTTTTTTTTTTTCACAGAACATTTTTATACTTATCAAAAATTATGCTGATGAACTACCTTAAAGTGTCTGAATCAAATTTGTGCTCTCCCATTCTTGTTCTCAATAACCAAAAGAAACAAAGGATATTTGAAAAGGGATTCAAATTCATAATTTAAAATGTCTCATGGATATGCTATTCCTCAAAAAGACAAAAAAACTAATATACATGGAAATACTTACTTTCAACACTGGATAAAGTACAGGGATTAGAGTCAATCAAAGCTAACTGAAAATGCTGCAAAAAAAAAGTGAAGATATTAGTGAACATAATTCAGAGATGCATAAAGTCAACATTTATATTGAGACTTTATCATTGTGACATGTAGTGTGAAATCATGTTACTTATAAAATTAAAATATAATACCTAACAAAAAAATACTGTTTCTCAAAATCTATTGCGGAAACAAGTTTTTTCAAGTTATTTCTATGGGAAGTTTTTCTGGAGGAAAAATGTCTTTACCAATGTATCTTATATCTATTTTTATTATAAAAAAGAAAGAAATTTCAGTATAAAGTAATGATAAAAAGTCGGTTATAAGAATATTAAAATGAGATTTGATTCAGGTCACTATATTAAAAAACTATGAAATCTATCAGTATCTTTTAAAACATCAGTGATTACCTTAAAATGAAATGTGGACTTCAGAAATGAAAAAATACTATTAGAAATCTCTTAAAGAATAAATCAAAGAGGCTTTTATTCATTCTTCACTATCACTGTACTTCAAGACACTAGAAAACTATAATTCACATTGAAATTCATCTAGAAAATATAGTTGTCCTTTAAAAAGGTACATAAACAGTGTAAAGCATAAAGGATCATTCATGAAACATTAAAATTCCCTACTACCTATCAAATAAGTCTATGTACAGTGCAACAAATATATATCTATAGAGAGTCATATTAGATGTATACTAATATGAGTAAAGCAGAACAGGTACATAAAAGAAACATGACTGAAAAATTAATTACTAACTAGTACTAATTAATATGATAGTAAATGCAAAACATAAAACACAATACATGTCAGATATATATATACAACTCACATGTATTTCTCAACAGAGTTATGACTTAAAACACAGATAATATTAAAACATGAAAATACTAGCTTTGATTAAACACTGAGTAACTAATGACCTGTATAATTATCAATATAAATGTCAGGGTTACACTAACTACTTAAGATACCACAGGCAACTGAATTTTTTTAAGTTAGGTGAGAAAGAATAGACCTCTATCAACCATTCCACAAAATATTCTCAGAAATACACAATTTTCAGAGCCTTCATTAATTTTTCAATAATCAACTGTAATAAGATTAAGTAACCAAAGAATTGTTCAAAAAGTCAACTATATAAATGTCTTTCCCTTATAAAATTTGTACATCTAAAATTGTGATAGACATACAAAAATTTTAAACACCAAGATGGACATGTAATCTAAAAAGTATCTTGTTTGTGAAAAGAATTATTCTTCAGTAAGTTTTAAGAACCATATTTCTTCAGAGTATCAAGGTGGAATCATCAAATGTACATAGCTATGATTCCTCAGCAAGCTATAATTAACAACAAAATTGTTACCCGATACTGTGTCAAAGACTGGTTATAAAAAGAATCACTTGTAAAAACAGTGTAGGTGTTACAAGCAGCCTGTTATGCTCATATACTTTTAATAGCACAACTTTTTCAACAAATGGTAGTTCTGAAATACTTACATGGAAAAGAATGAAGGCGGACTGATATGTTACAGGTAAACATGAAGAACTGAAACTATAAAGCTCTGAGAAGTGTGAAAATGGTTTTGGTGGATCCCAAAGGCACAGGCAACAACAAAAACAGACTAGGATTCTTAAAAATTAAAAACTTTTGTACATCAAAGAAAACTATTACTGGGAGGAAACAACTGAAATCATAGCTTTTATAAGGGATTAATACCCAGATTACACAAAGACACCAACTCAACAAGAAAAATCAAAGAACACAATTCAAACCTGGGCAAAGGACTTTGGTGTATATTTTTCAAAAGAAGGCAAAAGGTCAATTGCAGAAGGAAAGATCCAAATTAAAAAAAAAAAAAAAGATAAGATCAATTCATTTCCATTAGGATGGCTATTATCTTTATAAATGTCCATTTATATGTTATCTCTATATATATCCATTATCTTTATAAATAATGGAAAAGAGGCTTGGGCAAGATGTAGAGAGATTCTGCAACCCCAGTGCACAGCTGATGAGAATATAAAATATGCAGTCAGTGTGAAAAGTATAAAAATCCTCACAAAGTTAAATATACAATTCAGAAATTAGACTCCTAATTACATTCTTAAAAGAACTGAAAAAAGAGAGTCTAACAGACACTTTTGCATAAACAGTTACAGTAACATTATTCACAACCTTCCAAAAAATGGAACACTGAAAATTCCATCAACAAATGAATGCATGAAATTCCTGTGATAAACACATGAAATAGAACATTATGTGCCATAAAAAAGAAGTTCTATACCTTCAAGAACATGAATGAACCCTAGCAACATTATGCTTACTGAAATGAACCAGACATAATACTGTCTGATTCCACTTACATCGGGTAACCAAAACTGTCAAGTTCATAGAGTTAGAAAGTAGACTAGAAGAGTATCAGAAGCTGAGGGGAAAGGAAATTACTATTTAACATGTATAGAAGTTTCTATAAGAGATACTAAAAATTTGGGGAAATGAATACTGATGGTGGTTATACAACACTGTAAACATAATTATTGTCACTAAATTGTACATTTGAAATGAAGCTGATGGCTTCCCGGGTACAGCACCTGCGTGCCAATGTAGGAGATGCAGGTTCCATCTCTGAAAGAGTGCATGTGCCATGAAGCGACTAAACTCATGCATCACAAGTATTGAGCCTTTTGCTCTATAGCCCAGAACTGCAACTACTGAAGCTTATGTGCTCTATAGCCTGAGCTCCACAAGACAAGCTGCCACAGTGAAAACCTCGTGCAACAACAACAGAGAGAGTCAATAGAGAAATGCAATAGAGAAAAGCCTGTGTAGCAATGAAGACCCAGCACAGCCAAAAGTACATTAATAAAACAACATAGTTCAATGTCTTTTTAAACACATAAAATATTTTAGCACAATAAAATAATTTAAAAATACTGGAAAAAAATTTAGGCTAGCCTGAATGTAGTACATTTTAAAAACTTATTTAAAACATATGCTGAAATGGATTAATTTATTAAGATGCATGTGGCCCTTATATGGTTAATGCATTATTTCTTCTAATGCTCAGTTGCTCAATTGTGTCCAACTCTTTGTGACCCCATGGACTGTAGCCTGCCAGGCTCATCTGTCTGTGGGACTCTCCAGGCAGAATACTGGAGTGGGCTTTTATTTTCTTCTCCATTATTCTTCTATAAACATAGTCAAAAGTGTACAAAACATCCAGAGGATACAACACTACAAAAAACAAAAGTTTTGACCTTAATCAATGCCCAATCAGGGTTGTGATATGATATAGTTATGTAAGATACTACCTCTCAATAAAATCATTTGATGGGTATATGTCAACTCTCTGTACCATTTTCTAAATTCAAATATTTTTTATGGTAGTTGCTTTACAATGTTGTGTTAGTTTTAAGTGTGTAGCAAAGTGACTCAGTCATACCTATACACACATCCATTCTTTTCAGATTTCTTTCTTATATATGTCATTACAAAGTACTGAGCACACTTTGCTTGTTAATTATCCTTGTCAAGTCCTTGTTAATTATCTATTTTATATACCAATTCAGTCCAGTCACTCAGTTGTGTCCGACTCTGCAATCCCATGGACTGCAGCACGTCAGGCCTCCCAGTCCATCAGCAACTCCCGGAGTTTACTCAAACTCATGTCCATTGAGTCGGTGATGCCATCCAACTATCTCATCCTCTGTCGTCCCCTTCTCCTGCCTTCAATCTTTCCCAGCATCAGGGTCTTTTCAAATAGTCAGTTCTCCGCATGAGGTGGCCAAAGTATTGCAACTTCACCTTCAGCATCAGTCCTTCCAGTGAATACCCAGGACTGATCTCTCCTTTAGGATGGACTGGTTGGATCTCCCTGCAGTCCAAGAGACTCTCAAGAGCCTTCTCCAACACAGTTCAAAAGCATCTATTCTTCGGCGCTCAGCTTTCTTTGTGGTCCAACCCTCACATACACACGTGACCACTAGAAAAACCATAGCTTTGACTAGATGGACCTTAGTTGGCAAAGTAATGTCTTTGCTTTTCAATATGCTGTCTAGGTTGGTCATAACTTTTCTTCCAACGAGCAAGCATCTTTTCATTTCATGGCTGCAATCACCATCTGCAGTGATTTTGGAGGCCCCAAAATAACGTCTGTCACTATTTCCCCATCTATTTGCCATGAAGTGATGGAACCGGATGTCATGATTTTAGTTTTCTGAATGTTGAGCTTTAAGCCAACTTTTTCACTCTCCTCTTTCACTTTCATCAAGAGGCTCTTTAGTTCTTCTTCACTTTCTGCCATAAGGATGGTGTCATCTGCATATCTGATATTTCTCTCGGCAATCTTGATTCCAGCTTGTGCTTCATCTAGCACATTTTATACACAGGAGCATGTAAATGTGAATCCCAACCTCCCAATGTAAATTCCCACCCCTTGCCTGAAACCATAGGTTTGTCATCTACTTCTATGACTCTACTTTTTTTTTTAATTGCATGATAATTTACTATGATCTGAAATTTTTAAGTTAATAATAAAATCCAAAACAGGAAAAACATTTTTTACTCAGGAACATCCAATATTTAACACTTTGAATACTGCTTTCATTTTCATCCATTCTGCAGAACTAAATACATATCCTTACTGTGTTACCAGAGGCAAGTCAAACCTATTTTAAAATATATATATTATTTAAAAATATATATTTAGTAACTGCTTTCCTCTTTTCTTTTCCTGCTTTTCCTGACTATTTGAAAAGACCCTAATGCTGGGAAAGATTGAAGGCAGGAAGAAAAGGGGAAAACAGAGGATGAGATGGTTGGATGGCATCACCAACTCAATGGACATGAGTTTGAGTAAACTCTGGGAGTTGATGATGGACAGGGAGGCCTGGCAAGCTGCAGAAAGAGAAGCATAACAGTCCCACTACATACCATAGTACACTTTAAAGTCTAACTGATCTTGAAAACATACTAATGGTAATCTGAGATAACAAAGTCATCTAAAGAAGTAAACTGCCCTTGAAGGAAATACACTTCTAAGATGACAGTATTTAATTATTATTATAGTAACACTCCAAAAAGTGTTTGTATAAAAAGAGATTTGTATAATTTGAAATCCCCATCTACATTTAATCTCTGTATTCAAAATCTTAAACACAAAAAAAATTTCCACAAACTTTTGAAAGCAGTAGGAATATGTATTACTACTGGAAAACAAATCTCAAACATAAAATGTTAAATATTTTGAAACAACAATACTGTTGCAAATCTTGACAACTCCTGATACCAAAAGCAAAGCAACAAAAGTGAAAAATAAGCAAATGGGACTACATCAAAGTGACTGAACAATAATAATACATATATATGCCAGTTAGCAAAAAAAAGAATAAAGTAATGCCATTTGCAGCAAGGTAGACAGATATAGAGAATACTGTACTTAGTGAAATAAGCTGGAAAAAGACAAAACACTGTATAGTATCACTTACATGTGTAATTTTAAAAATATTATAAACAAATATGGGCTTCCCAGGTGGCTCAGAAGGCAAAGTGTCCACCTGCAGTGTGGGAGACTTGGGTTCAATCCCTGTGTGGGGAAGATCCCAGGAGAAAGAAATAGCAACCTACTCCAGTACTCTTGCTTGGACAGTTCCATGGATGGAGGAGCCTGGGAGGCTATAGTCCGTGTGTCGCAGAGTCAGACACAACTAAGCAACTTCACTTTCACTTTTCATAAGCAAATATATAGTAAAACAGAAGACTCTTTTTTATAAGGAAACAAACCAGTGGTTACCAAAGGGGAGAGGGATAGGTAGGTTTGAGCACATCAGAGGGATGCTTTCAAGAGCTAAGCAATGATATATTTGCAGCCATTATCTTACAATAATGTCTAATGGAGTATATATAATCTATAAAAATACTCTAACACTATGGTATACACCTAAAACTAATAAAAGCATCCTAACATTCTGTTTTCATACAAGCTGTCAGAAGTTTAAAATAGGGCAAAATTGGCACAGGAAGGAAAAATTGCATACCCCCCAATTTTTTTGCTAAAATTGGCATCCTTTGAAGATCTGTTACTCTTTACCTAAACGAACTTGCCTGCTGGCTCACATGGTAAAAGAATCCACCTGCAATTCAGAAGACCCGGGTTATATCCTGGGGTCGGAAACATCCCCTGGAGACAATAATGGCAACCCACTCCAGTATACTTGCCACAGACAGAGGAATCCATGGCATTGCAGAGTTGGACATGAATGAACAGCTAACATAATAAACAAAGAAAGTGCATATAAAACTAGTTCTGCTATACATGAGAAAGCAAAAACACTTTTTTTTAAATGATAAGGCAGTGAACGTTATCTAACTTTGCCCTGCCCAAGTAAACAATAGTTCACATATTGCCAATTTTCTTTTGCTCTCCCATATATTTTCAGAAAACACATAAAATGCCGTATGATAACATGTTACAAAAAAATTACACTGTATTTAACTTATTTTCTGCTGTGAAACATGTAAGTATTTTTGATAGGTTAATGTAAACACTTTGAGTATATAAATAAAAGGAGTTAAAGTATAGAAGGTGTGACATAGTTACTTTACATTTTAAATTCACTGACCTCCTATAGCATACAGTTTGATAAACTATATTATAATCGTATAGAAAATTACTGATAAACCCAATCCCATTCTCTGAACCAAATGTGTTTAACCATGGACTTATTCCTCAGCTACATTTATATCCAACCTGTGTTTGATCTAAATTCTTTACAGTCTACTTGCAATGTTCTTGGCTGAATTTCTGTATGCTCTCAGGATCATTCCTATATAAACCCATAAATTGCCAACACAGGCTGAGGAATTCAGTACTTTAAAACCTGAAAGAATTAAGGAATTAAATGAGTATGGAGCACAGTAAGGAATTTACTCAGCTGGTCTGCACTTCCACATACAAAAGAAAGCTATAGTGTTAAGAAACTTCTGAGAATCTCTTAAACCTTTAGAATATCCTGCCTTACAAGTGTGCCTTTGAATACATAGGGCCTTGAGTGATAAGATAGCTTATTCTAACAATATTATACATTATGGAGACCTAACGTTGTCAGCTCAATGCATAAAACAGCTGGTTGAGTCACTAAAACTAAGGCCAGTCAGATGGCTCTATCTATACCAAAGTTCAATACTATACACATATATACACTGCATGGAAAAGAGCAAAACCCTGGAAATGCTTGGTGAACTTCTCCGGCTGGCAATACTCCTTGTATGAAACTAAACATCGTTTCAGGGAGAATAAAGTGCTATCCACATGATTGTAATGACTTATGACAGTGGACTTTGGCACTCCTAACTCTTTGTCGTCTTTTTCCTTTGAAATTTTCATTTGCATTTTCACTCTAATAAACCATAACTATCAACTGTTTTATGAGTTCACCAACCTCTGCCAAACCACTAACCTTGAGGTTAGTAGTAAGGGAGACCTTCAATCACATTAGTTGTTAGGTAGCCTTTAGTTCACATTTTCCTTGTTATTGAATTTAGCTTTACGTTAGATGCACATATGCACACCACCAATTAAGACAGTCTGGAATACATCTCTATGGGGGTAAGAGCAAACATTCTAGAAAATCATAAATTCTCAAAATTACAAGCTTTTCTCCAGAAACCTGAATTCTTTCAAAGAGCAATGCTGACACGTAGGGAAATCTCATTCCCATTAAAACCTTGGAAAGCATAAAATGACAGCACAAACCCAGAAATTAAAAAAAAAAAATTAAATAGTGACAAATATCTATTAAAATAAAAAACATTTAACAATTATGTACTGTTTTTTAAAATGATGTTCATATTTACCAAGTAGCAGTCCACACCCATTAAAAGATAAATACATCTATTAAATACTTTCGTGATGACACATGTCATGCTATTAAAAACAGGCAGATTTCTAATCAGACACATAAAATAATAGTAAATAATTCAATCCCAAGACAGCATCACTAAGCAACTCTTTATTGCAATAGTGGCTAGTCACATACTGGAACTGTTTTACATATACTCAGATGAAATAAAGATCATCAATATCGACTAATCAAAAACATCAGTATTAACATATTATTAAAGTATACAAAAGACTAAAGCACTAAAAAGTTTTCCTGTAAATATTACCACTCTGTCTACTTTGTATGTTGAAATCCAACTATTTTTCCCCTTTAAGTTCATATGCTAAAATCACTCATTTTATAATAGCAGTAATATAAATTCTAACATTTCTCAACACTTTGTAACATTTACAACAAACACACACACATAAATACCAAGCAGTGCGTATCTAGGAAAAGCCCCAACCACCTACCTTTAAACTAGATTCATAGTCTGTGTTCACTTTGAACATAAGCCCAAGTCGTAAATGAATCTCCTTTGCTCGACAAAAGCTGGGCTCAACATAAAGCACCTCCTGAAATGCTTTAATTGCCCTTGAAAAATACAAATGGAAGAAAGTATAAGATTAATACTAACTATATCTGCCTAGGGAGTACACAAAATACAATGATTATACAATTTTAAAAGAAATGCCGACTTTAAAACACTGTGAACGAATAGTACAATTATTAGAAAACTCCTCTAATTCCTCACATCATTTGGCAAAACTGTAAAATAGATTTATTAACTTTTCTGTGTAAATAGCTAATTAAAATTCTCTGAAACAACACAGAGAAGACAATACGAGAATGACATGAAGCTAAGAAGATTAATCTTCTTCTATACTGCTCCACAGAAGTATATATTAGAAGGCTTCAGTTCAGTTCAGTCACTCAGTTGTGTCTGACTCTTTGCGACCCCATGGACGGCAGCACGCCAAGCCTCCTGTCCATCAGCAACTCCCAGAGTTTACTCAAATTCATGTCTGTTGAGTCAGTGATACCATCCAACCATCTCATTCTCTGTCGTCCCCTTCTCCTCCCGCCTTCAATCTTTCACAGCATTAGGGTCGTTTCAAATGAGTCAGTTCTTCCCATCAGGTGGCCAAAGTGCTGGAGCTTCGGCTTCAGCATCAGTCCTTCCAAGGAATATTTGGGATTTATTTCCTTTAGGATGGACTGATTGGATCTCCTTGCTGTCCAAGGGACTCTCAAGAGTCTTCTCCAACACCTTAGTTCAAGGCCATTAATTCTTCAGTATTCAGCTGTCTTTATGGTCCAACCCTCACATCCATACATGACTATTGGAAAAACCGTAACTTTGACTAGACAGACCTTAGATGGCAAAGTAATGTCTCTGCTTTTTAATATGCTGTCTAGGTTGGTCACAACTTTTCTTCCAAGGAGCAAGTGTCTTAATTTCATGGCTGCAGTCACCATCCACAGTGATTTTGGAGCCCCCAAATATAAAGTCTCTCACTATTTCCATTATTTCTCCACCTACTTGTCATGAAGTGATGGGACAGGATGCCATGATCTTAGTTTTCTGAATGTTAAGCTTTAAGCCAACTTTTTCACTCTCCTCTTTCACTTTCATCAAGAGGCTCTTTAGTTTTTCTTCACTTTCTGCCATAAGGGTGGTATCATCTGCATATCTGAGCTTACTGATATTTCTCCTGGCAATCTTGACTCCAGCTTGTGCTTCCTCCAGCCCAGCATTTCTCATGATGTACTCTGCATATAAATTAAATAAGCAGGGTGACAATATACAGCCTTGACGTACTCCTTTTCCTATTTGGAACCAGTCTGTTGTTCCATGTCCAGTTCTAACTGTTGCTTCCTGACCTGCACACAGATTTCTCAAGAGGCAGGTCAGGTGCTCTGGTATTCCCATCTTGTTAAGAATTTTCCAGTCTGTTGTGATCCACACAGTCAAACGCTTTGACATAGTCAATAAAGCAAAAATAGATGTTTTTCTGGAACTCTCTTGCTTTTTCTATGATCCAATGGATGTTGAAAATTGAATCTCTGGTTCCTCTGTCTTTTCTAAATCCAGCTTGAACATCTGTAAGTTCTCGGTTCACGTACTATTGAAGCCTGACTAGGAGAACTTTGAGCACTACTTTTTTATCGTGTGAGATGAGTGCAGCTGTGTAGTAGTTTGAACATTCTTTGGCATTGCCCGTCCCTGGGACTGGAATGAAATCTGACCTATCCCAGTCCTGTGGCCACTGCTGAATTTTCCAAATTTGCTGACATATTGAGTGTAGCACCTTCACAACATCATCTTTTAGGATCTGAAATAGCTCAACTAGTATTCCATCATCTCCACTAGCTTTGTTCGTAGTGATGCTTCCTAAGGCCCACTTGACTTCACATTCCAGGATGTCTGGCTCTAGGTGCAAGATAATACCATCATGATTACCTGGGTAGTGAAGATCTTTTTTGTATAGTGCTTCTGGGTTTTCTTGCCACCTCTTCTTAATATCTTCTGCTTCTGTTGAAGCCCAGAAAAATAAAGTCAGCCACTGTTTCCATTATTTCTCAATCTATTTGCCACGAAGTGATGGGACCAGATACCATGATCTTAGTTTTCTGAATGTTAAGCTTTAAGCCAAACTTTTCACTCTCCTCTTTTACTTTCATCACGAGGCTCTTTAGTTCCTCTTCACTTTCTACCATAAGGATAGAAGCATTTCTGTCCTTTATTGTGCCCATCTTTGCATGAACTGTTTCCTTGGTATCTCTAATTTTCTTGAAGAGATTTCTAGTCTTTTCCAATTTATTGTTTTCCTCTGTTTCCTTGCACTGATCACTGCATAAGGCTTTCTTATCTCTCCTTGCTACTCTTTGGAACTCTGCATTCAAATGGGTATATCCTTCCTTTTCTACTTTGCCTTTCACTTCTCTTCTTTTCTCCGCTATATATATATATATATATAGTGTGTGTATATATATGTGTGTGTGTGTGTGTGTGTGTGTGTATTTATATATATATATAGTAAGTCCTCCTCAGACAACCATTTTGCCTTTTCACATTTCCTTGGGGATGGTCTTGATCACTGCCTCCTGTACAATGTCAAAAACCTCTGTCCATAGTTCTTCAGGTACTCTGTCTATCATATCTAATTCCTTGAATCTATTTCTTATTTCCACTGTATAATCAAAAGGGATGTGATTTAGGATTTGATTTGATTCAGAAGGCTTACTGTTACCTATCACACTTTACATTCTATTTGGAACCTATTTTAAATACAGTATGACTCAGAAAGGGACTAGTAATTGTTTTTGCAATATGGAATTACTACCATACCAAATGATCTGTGGAAAAACTACTCTTGCCCTCACAGCAGTGGAGTGCTACCAGCATCGTTAAGTCAAGGATCCATGTTTATGGAACTGTTTCTAACTTCCATAATCAACTTTAATCTTCTTTTGTCTATCGCGCTCTATTTCTATTCTGCCTTGACTATTATGTCATTTTCAGTTCAGTTCAGTTGCTCAGTCGTGTCTGACTCTCTGCGACCCCATGAATCGCAGCAGGCCAGGCCTCCCTGTCCATCACCAACTCCCCGAGTTTACCCAAACTTACGTCCATTGAGTCGGTGATGCATCCAGCCATCTCATCCTCTGTCACCCCCTTCTCCTCCTGCCCCCAATCCCTCCCAGCATCAGGGTCTTTTCCAATGAGTCAACTCTTCGCATGAGATGGCCAAAGTATTGCAGCTTCAGCTTTAGCATCAGTCCTTCCAATGAATACCTAGGACTGATCTTTACGGTGGACTGGTTGGATCTCCTTGAAGTCCAAGGGACTCTCAAGTGTCTTCCCCAACACCATAGTTCAAAAGCATCAATTCTTCAGTGCTCAGCCTTCTTCACAGTCCAACTCTCACATCCATACATGACCACTGGAAAAACCATAGCCTTGGCCAGACGGACCTTTGTTGGCCAAGTAATGTCTCTGCTTTTTAATATACTATCTAGGGGGGGTCATAACTTTCCTTCCAAGGAGTAAGCGTCTTTTAATTTCATGGCTGCAATCACCATCTGCAGTGATTTTGGAGCCCCCGAAAATAAAGTCTGACACTGTTTCAACTGTCTCCCCATCTATTTCCCATGAGGTGATGGGACCAGATGCCATGATCTTAGTTTTCTGAATGTTGAGCTTTAAGCCAACTTTTTCACTCTCCTATTTCACTTTCATCAAGAGGCTCTTTAGTTTTTCTTCACTTTCTACCATAAGGGTGGTGTCATCTGCATATCTGAGGTTATTGATATTTCTCCCAGCACTCTTGATTCCAGCTTGTGCTTCTTCCAGCTCAGTGTTTCTCATGATGTACTCTGCATATAAGTCAAATAAGCAGGGTGACAATATACAGCCTTACTGTACTCCTTTTCCTATTTGGAACCAGTCTGTTGGTCCATGTCCAGTTCTGTTTGTTGCTTCCTGACCTGCATACAGGTTTCTCAAGAGGCAGGTCAGGTGGTCTGATATTCCCATCTCTTTCAGAATTTTCCACAGTTTATTGTGATTCACACAGTCACAGACTTTGTCATTTTAACAGGTCTTTATTATTAATGCAGAAAATCTAGATATGTTGGAAATGTTTTTATAAGTACTTGGAACATGTGAATTATTACTTCCTCAAAAACAGGAAAAAAGACAGGAGAGACAAAGAGTCTATTTTGAAACTCAGTTATTCCATTCTCTCAAAACCCCTAAAGTTACTATTAGGATTGTAAATGGTTCCAAAGTCAGTCCTTTTTATATTATAAAAGAAAGTCTATAGCAGTCATATCACAATTTAGGATTAAGCAATATACCACATGCCTTTAGTAAGCTTTGTTACAGTCAAAATTCTACTTCTCAAATTCTGTGGTTATATATACATTTAGTGCAAAAACAAGTATTTCAAAAAGAAGATTTCCTCTGGGAAATACAAAGACATCATATAAAGATGAGTTGTTATAATCCATAATCATCTTTTACATTAACTTAACCCTGTCATATACTTATCAAGTAATGAGCATTTTGAATCTACAGATTTATCACTGATGATTTTACATTCTTATCTTCACTCTACAGAGTTCATGAGTTACCATAAGTACATGAAAATTATTCACTGTAAGTCACACTTCTCTGTTTCAAAAATTTACAGTTCTTTGTTGTAAGTCTTATATTGGATTTCACCTACATTTGTTCGGACTAGCTAAAACGACTATATGTGTACAACTGCAAGGGATGATTTTAAAACATCCATTTTTCCATCTTCATAAGACAAAGTACAGTAAATTATTCTATTTGGTATAACTTACTTCTAAACACATCTCACTAAAAACTGTTTAAGTCCTGCTGCTAGCTTCTATAACCATTTATCTTCCCATTTGTAACTGACCATAAATAAGTTCATGAATCCAATGCCAGTAACAGTTTCGTTAAAAGAAAGGAAGAAAGGGAGGGAGGCAGAAAGGAAGCAAGAAAAGAGGGAGGAAAAAAAGAAAATCCTTTTTTGTTTGTTTGTTTAAGTACCGAATATGTTTTAAATTATTATAGTCTTGAACATGAAGCCTCCTTACAATACTAAATAAATGATTAAGAAAAACTAAATAAAAATGAACACATTTTATTTCCCGTGTCAACAAAATTTTAAAATTTAGATGATCTCTAAGATTTTTTCTACTTCTGAAGTTCAGATTTTTACGATGTGTGAAAAGGATTTTCAGGCAATTTACAGACCTTAAAACTGTCCCAATTCACAATCAATCTCAAATAGGATTCAAAATAAAAGATAAGTGAATTATGTTTAACATTCATCTTGAGATCTTTTTTAAGAGATATATTCTTAGGTAAGAAATATAGTTCATTTTAAAAAGTGTTGTAACATCTATAAATTATCCAGAAGTTTACACAGCAAACTTCAGAACATGAAAATATTAATTCACCAAAAAGCCAGGAAGTAAGATAAATATTATGCAGGCAAGTCATACAACTGAAAGCTGAATGTTTCTTCACCTTTGTGAAACCATAACAAATACTGGTCAATGTATATTTAACAACTCTGTAGTAAATATTCAGAATGACCTATAGGACATGATTGCAAACACTAGTTGTATACTCATTTATCTTTCTTTGAATTCTTATAGTACTTAAAAATTTAAAAAGGACAAAACCAAAAAAGTTTCCTATTGTTTACAGTTTATAAAAGCTTACATATTACTATCACAGTTAATCCTCAACACTGAAGAGGTATCATTATTCCTACTGAGGAACATGGATAATTTATAATCAAGTTAGCAAATATGCTGACTGAAGGGAACGATGGCCAAACTTGATTTGAATCTACGAAGGAAACCATGCTACTAATGAGATGAGAGTTTACTAACACTAAAATATTTAATGTGCTGGTCATTTATATGTGCTTACATACACACACAGAGGGAAAAGATCTGATGTAAGTCAACTTACCAGTGAAATGCATTGTAATAGAAGTAAACCAAACCAAGGCCATATAAAAATGCTGCATTCTGTTAAAAAAAAAATCATTTAAAAGCTTTTATGTTTACTGTTCATGTTATTAAGAAGAAATATAGAACATAAGATGCTCATCAGTTCTAAAAATTCTATCCTATATTATAAAATAATGAGAAGAAACAATGAATTCATGAACCAACAGGTAATGCAGAAGCCAAAAAACTTGGAAGAAATATTTTGATTCTTTTTATTAAGCTCAGAGTGAAAACAATTTTTTCAACTCCTAGAAACACCTGTGAAACCAGAAATTTGTTCCAAATAGTCATAGCAATCCACAGAATGAAGACAAAATTGAAGGAATCACATTTCCTGATTTAAAACTACACTACAATGCTGTACTAACAAACAACAACATGGTAATAGGTGCTATAAAAATAAGAGCACAGATACTGAAAGAACAAAGTAAGGAATACAGAATTAAATCCACATATTTTGGTCAACTAATTTTTCACAGGGGAGCAAAGAATACCTAGCTGCAAAGGGACAGGCTCTTTATCTCTTTAAAAATGATGTTACGGAAAATGGATAAACCCATGCAAACTACTAAAATTGGACTCTTTTCTTATACTTGGAGAAGGGAACAGCAATACACTCTAGTATTCTTGCTGTGGAATTCCATGGACAGAGGACCCTGGTGAGCTATGGTCCATGGCACTGCAGAGTTGGAAGTGGCTGAGAGGCTAACAAACACTACTCACAAAAGAGTAACTCAAAATGGATTAAGACTTAACACACAAAGGCTTATACTATAAACTTTCCTTGAAGAAAATACAGGGAAGAAGCTCCCTAACTTGGGTCCAATCAAATTCTTGTACACCGCACAGCAGCAAAATAAAAAATCAACAAATAGAACTAGATGAAACATAAAAACTTCTACCAAAAGAAACAATTAAAAACATAAAAAATTCTACAGATTGGAAGAAATTTTCCAAATGTTGAAACATTCAAGGTTCATGCAAAGAGCTTAAAATATAAAAATTACAAGAAACTGATGTTAACCCTTACAGATGCCTTTGAGAAGTTTAAGGATTCAGTTCAGGAAATAACTGCCAATGAAATGCAAACAGCAAGAGAAATAGAATCAGAAGTGGAGCCTGAAGAGGTACTGAATGATTCTAATTTATGAGAAAACTTTAACAGATGAGAGGTTGCTCTTTACAGATGAACAACGGAAACTCTTTCTTGAAATGGAATAAAGTCCTGATGAAAATGCTGTGAAGACTACTGAAATAATAAAAAAGGATTTAGAATATTACATAAACTTAGCTGTTAAAGCAGAAGCAGAGTCAGTCTAAGTAGCAAACTGACTACAATTTTGAAACTTCTAGTGTGGGTAAAACAATGCTATCAAATACCATTTGTACTACTGAAAAACTACTTTTGAAATTAGTCAGTCAATGTTGCAAACTTCACTGTGGAATTAAGAAACAGCCACACCAATCCTAATCTTCAGCAATCATCATACTGATCAGTTAGGAGACATCAACATCAAGAAAACACATTCCACCAACAAAAAGACTGTCAGTCACTGAAGGCGCTTATATCTTATTTTAACTTTTACTTGACTTTTACTTTTTGCTATGTTGTAGAATTTACTTGTTTCTAAGAATTTTGTTGACGTATACTTGATTTACAATATAAGCATTTTTAAATAAAGGTGTGTACTTTTTCTTAATTTATTTTTGACTGCACTAAGTCTCTTGCTACATGGGCTTTCTCCAGTTGTGGCCAGTCAGGGCTACTCCAGGTGTAGTAGGAGGGCTTCTATGGCTTCTTTTGATGCAGAACATGGGCTCTAGAGAGCAGGGGCCCAATAGTTTTGCACACAAGCTTAGCTGACCCTCCACATGTGGGATCTTCCTGGACCAGGGATCAAACGCATGTTCCCTGCATTGGTTCCCTGCAGACCTTTAATCACTGGACCTCCAGGGACATCCTTGTACATTTTTTTCCAAGACATTTACTGCACACTCAGTAAAACTATAGTACAGTGTAAATATAACTTTTTTTAAGGACACACATAAAAAACTAGTATCACTCACTTTACTGCAATATTCGATAGACAGTAGTCATTTGGTTTTTATCCTCATCCATCAGAGGGCAGACATAAAGAAAACCAGAATCACAGAAAACTAACCAAGCTCATCACTTGGATAACAGCCTTGTATAACTCAACAAAACTGAGTCATGCCGTGTAGGACCATCCATGATGGGCAAGTCACAGTGGAGATCTGACAAAACGTGCTCGACTGGAGAAGGGAATGGCAAACCACTTCAGCATTCTTGTCTTGTAAACTTCAGAATTAGTATGAAATGGCAAAAAGATATGACACTGAAAGATGAACTTTCCAGGTCAGTAGGTGCCCAATATACTCCTGGAGAAGAGTTGAAAAATAGCTTCAGAAGGAATGAAGAAGCTGAGCCAAAGCAAAAACAATGGCCAGTTGTGGATGTGCCTAATGGCGAAAGTAAAGTCCAATACTGTAAAGAACAACACTGCATAGGAACCTGGTATATTAGATCCATGAATCAAGGTAAATTGGAAATTGTCAAAACAGGAGATGGCAAGAGTGAACATCAACATTTTAGGAATCGGTGAACTAAAATGGACTGGAATGGGTGAATTTAATTCAGAAGGCCATTATGTCTAGTACTGTGAGCAATCACTTACAAGAAATGGAGCAGCCTTCATAGTAAATAAGAGTCCAAAATGCAGTACTTGGGTGCAGTCTCAAAGATGAAAGAATGCTCTCAGTTCATTTGTAAGACAAACCATCAATATCACAGTAATCTAAGTCTTTGCCCAACCACTGATGCCAAAGAAGCTGAAGTTGAACACTCCTATAAAGACCTACAAAACCTTCTAGAACTAACACCAAAAAAGATGTCCTTATCATCACAGGGGACTGGATGCAGAAGCAGGAATTCAAGAGATACTTGGGGTAACAGGCAAGTTTGGACTGGGAATACAAAATGAAGCAGGGAAAAAGCTAACAGAGTTTTGCCAAAAGAACACAGTCATAGCACACACCCTCTTTCAAGAACACAAGAGACAACTCTACACATGGACATCACCAGATGTTCAATACTGAAATCAGTTTGATTATATTCTTTGCAGCCAAAGATGCAGAAGTTCTATACAGTCAGAAAAAAAGGAAAACAAACTAGGAGCTGACTGTGGCTCATATCATGAACTCCTTATTGCAAAATTCAGACTTGAAAAAAAGTAGTGAAAACCACCAGGCCACTTAGGTATGACCTAAATCAAATCCCTTACAATTACACAGTGGAAGAGACAAATAGATTCAAAAGATTAGATAAGACAGATAGAGTACCTGAAGAACTATGGAGAGAGGGTCATAACACTGTACAGGAAGCAATGATCAAAACCATCCCCAAGAAAAAGAAATGCAAAAAGACAAAACAGTTGTCTGAAGAGCCCTTACAAGTAGCTGAGAATAGAAGAGAAATGAAAGGCAAAAGAGAAAAGGGCATATATATCTATCAAATGCAGAGTTCCAAAGAATAGCAAGGAGAGATAAAATGCGTTCCTCAGTGGTCAATGCGAAGAGATAGAGGAAAACAACAGAATGGGAAAAACTAGAGATCTCTTCAAGAAAATTGGAGATACCAAGGGAACATTTCAGGCAAAGATGGGCTCAACAAAGGAGAATACGGACCAAACAGAAGAAGAAGATAATAAGACAAGGTGGCAAGAATACCATAATGGTGTGATCACTCACCTGGAGCCAGACATCTTGGAATGTGAAGTCAAGTGGGCTTTAGGGAGCATCACTATGAACAAAGCTAGCAGAGATGATGGAATTCCAGTTGAGCTATTTCAAATTCTAAAGGATGATGCTCTGGAAGTGCTACACTCAATATGACAGCAAATCTGATAAACTTAGCAGTGGCCACAGGACTGGAAAAGGTCAGTTTTCATTCCAATCCCAAAGAAAGGCAATGCCAAAGAATGTTCAAACTACCACAATATTGCACTCATTTCACATGCTAGCAAAGGAATGCTCAAAATTCTCCAAGCTAGGCTTCTACAGTCTGTGAACTGAAAACTTCCAGATGTTCAAGCTGGACTTAGAAAAGGCAGAAGAACCAGAGATCCAAATGCCAACACTGGGTGGGATCACAGGGGAAAAAAAGAGAATTCCAGAAAAACACCGACTTCTGCTTTAACTAACTACACTGAAGCCTTTGACTATGTGGATCACAAGAAACTGTGGAAAATTTTTAAAGAGATGGGAATACCAGACCACCTTACCAGTCTCTTGAGAAACCTGTATGCAGGTTAAGAAGCCAGAGTTAGAACCAGACATGGAACAACGGACTGGTTCCAAATTGGGAAAGGAGTCTGTCAAGGGTATAAATTGTCACCCTGCTTATTCAACTTATATGTAGAGTACATCATGAGAAATTCCCAGCTGGATGAAGCACAAGCTGGAATCAAGACTGTGAAGAAAAATATCAATAACCTCAGATATGCGGATGACACCATCCTTATGCCAGAAATTGAAGAGGAAATAGAAGAGTGTCTTGATGAAGGCGAAAGAGGAGAGTGAAAAAGTTGGCTTGAAACAACATTCAAAAACTAAGACCATGGCATCTGGTCCCATCACTTCATGGCAAATAGACAGGAAACAAGGGAAACAGTGACAGACTACCTTTGGGCACCAAAATCACTGCAGATGGTAACTGCAGCCATGAAATTAAAAGACACTTGCTCCTTGGAAGAAAAACAATGACAGACCTAGACAGCATATTAAAAAGGAAAGACATTACTTCGCTGACAAAGCTAGTCAAAGCTACAGTTTTTCCCATAGTCTTATATGTATGTGAGAGTTGGACCATAAAGAAGGCTGAAATCCAAAGAACTAATGCTTTTGGACTATGATGCTGAAGAACTCTTCAAAGTCCCATGGACTGCAAGCAATCAAACCAGTCAATCCTAAAAGAAATCAGTGCTGAAAGCATCACCCTCAATGGTGAAAAATTGAAAGCATTTCCCCTGAAATCAGGAACAAGAGAAGGGTGCCCACTCTCACCACTACTCTTCAACATAGTTTTGGAAGTTTTGGCCACAGCAATCAGAGCAGAAAAAGAAGTAAAAGGAATCCAGACAGGAAAAGAAGAAGTGAAACTCTCGCTGTTTGCAGATGACATGATCCTCTACATAGAAAACCCTAAAGACTTTACCAGAAAATTATTAGAGCTAATCAGTGAATATAGTAAAGTTGCAGAATATAAAATTAACACACAGAAATCCCTTGCATTCCTATACACTAACAATGAAAAAACAGAAAGAGAAATTAAAGAAACAATACCATTCACCATTGCAACAAAAAGAATAAAATACTTAGGAGTACATCTACCTAAAGAAACAAAAGACCTATACATAGAAAACTATAAAACACTGATGAAAGAAACCAAAGAGGACACAAACAGATGGAGAAACATACCGTGTTCATGGATTGGAAGAATCAATATTGTCAAAATGGCTATTCTACCCAAAGCAATCTATAGATTCAATGCAATCCCTATCAAGCTACCAACGGTATTTTTCAAGAACTAGACCAAAGAATTTCACAATTTGTATGGAAATACAAAAAACCTCGAATAGCCAAAGTAATCTTGAGAAAGAAGAATGGAACTGGAGGAATCAACCTGCCTGACTTCAGACTCTACTACAAAGCCACAGTCATCAAGACAGTATGGTACTGGCACAAAGACAGAAATATAGATCAATTGAACAGAATAGAAAGCCCAGAGATAAATCCACGAACCTATGGACACCTTATCTTTGACAAAGGAGGCAAGGATATACAATGGAAAAAAGACAACCTCTTTAACAAGTGGTGCTGGGACAACTGGTCAACCACTTGTAAAAGAATGAAACTAGAACACTTTCTAACACCATACACAAAAATAAACTCAAAATGGATTAAAGATCTAAATGTAAGACCAGAAACTATAAAACTCCTAGAGGAGAACATAGGCAAAACACTCTCCGACATAAATCACAGCAAGATCCTCTATGACCCACCTCCCAGAATATTGGAAATAAAAGCAAAACGAAACAAATGGGACCTAATGAAACTTAAAAGCTTTTGCACTACAAAGGAAACTATAAGTAAGGTGAAAAGACAGCCCTCAGATTGGGAGAAAATAATAGCAAATGAAGAAACAGACAAAGGATTAATCTCAAAAATATACAAGCAACTCCTGAAGCTCAATTCCAGAAAAATAAATGACCCAATCAAAAAATGGGCCAAAGAACTAAACAGACATTTCTCCAAAGAAGACATACAGATGGCTAACAAACACATGAAAAGATGCTCAACATCACTCATTATCAGAGAAATGCAAATCAAAACCACAATGAGGTACCATTACACGCCAGTCAGGATGGCTGCTATCCAAAAGTCTACAAGCAATAAATGCTGGAGAGGGTGTGGAGAAAAGGGAACCCTCTTACACTGTTGGTGGGAATGCAAACTAGTACAGCCGCTATGGAGAACAGTGTGGAGATTCCTTAAAAAACTGGAAATAGAACTGCCATATGACCCAGCAATACCACTTCTGGGCATACACACTGAGGAAACCAGATCTGAAAGAGACACATGCCCCCCAATGTTCATCGCAGCACTGTTTATAATAGCCAGGACATGGAAGCAACCTAGATGCCCATCAGCAGACGAATGGATAAGGAAGCTGTGGTACATATACACCATGGAATATTACTCAGCCATTAAAAAGAATTCATTTGAATCAGTTCTAATGAGATGGATGAAACTGGAGCCCATTATACAGAGTGAAGTAAGCCAGAAAGATAAAGATCATTACAGCATACTAACACACATATATGGAATTTAGAAAGATGGTAATGATAACCCTATATGCAAAACAGAAAAAGAGACACAGATGTACAGAACAGACTTTTGACTCTGTGGGAGAAGGTGAGGGTGGGATGTTTCAAGAGAACAGCATGTATATTATCTATGGGAAACAGATCACCAGCCCAGGTGGGATGCATGAGACAAGTGCTCGGGCCTGGTGCACTGGGAAGACCCAGAGGAATCGGGTGGAGAGGAGGTGGGAGGGGGATCGGGATGGAGAACACATGTAACTCCATGGCTGATTCATGTCAATGTATGACAAAACCCACTGCAATGCTGTGAAGTAATTAGCCTCCAACTAATAAAAATAAATGAAAAAAAATAAAATTAAATTAGATTAAATTAAAAAAAAAAAAAAGAAATCAGTGCTGAATATTCATTGGAAGGACTGATGCTAAAACTGAAGTTCCAATACTTTGAGCACTCGATACAAAGGGGCAACTCATTAGAAAAGACCCTAAGGCTAGGAAAGTTGAGGGCAAGAGAAGGGGACAAGAGAGGAGATGGTTGGATGCATCACCGACTCAATGGACATGAGTTTTAGCAAGCTCTGGAAGATGGTGAACACAGGGAAGTCTGATGTACTGCAGTCCTAGGGGTCACAAGGAGTCGGTACGTCTGAGCAACTGAACAACAACAAAAGTGGTCTTGCTGAACCTCCAGTATCTCTGCAATATGCCTATTCTGTGTTAAAGTGTCTATTACAAACCCTAATTACACTTTCATATGATTTACTATCAACCAGTGGACAATATGTTTATGTAAAATTGGTCAACATTACAATGTGGCTGGGATTTCCCTAGCGGTCCAATGGTTGGCACTCGGCAATTTTACTGATGATGTCCTAGATTCAATTTCTGATGAGGGAGAACTAAGATCCTGCAAGTTCACATTGTGCAGCCAAAAAAAAAAAAAGTGGCTCAATGTCATCAAGGTAGGAAACTGCAATCCTACTGTTGCGGTCAAACATATATAAATCTACATGGGTTAATTTCGAGAGCGAAATCCAAAAACTGACTTCTAGGCACCGGGCAACTGAAAAAATAGCCATATTAAAATAGGTAGGAAAGGATAAGCTATACTCTCACCATAAGCGACTGTCTTCATCAAGCTCCTCTCTTAAAATCTTGAGATAAGCTTCCAACTCCTAGCTTCTCCCTGGGAAGCAAAAGCAAAGTGTTCGACCATATATCTTATGCCCTAGTTTTTAAGACTGACACCCAAAGGCTCACTTAGCTCTGAAAGCCAAGAAAATCTGACGACTACATATCCGTTAGCAGCTCTGCAAACAAGGAACCACCAGTATATGGGTATATAAGTACAAACTGAAGCAACTCTCAAGGTAAAATAAAGTATTAAATTAAGATGGCTGAGTAGAAGCACACGCGCCCATTCTTTCTTAGAATAACATTAGAATCACAACTATAGACTGAACAGCCATCAACAACAACAACAACTGATAATAATAACAACAATAACACTGGAACTCACAAAAAAAATAGCCTAAATATAGGGACTTCCTAGGTAATACAGTGGTTAGGAGTTGGCACTCCCACTAAAAAGGGCAAGGATCAATCACTGGTTGGGGAGGTAGAATTCCAAATGCTGCCTTCTGTGGCCAAAAGTAAATAAATAATAAACTTAGCTGGTTACTCTCCAAAATTTTTACAGAAATTCTCCCACTGGAATGAAAGTTTGGAGATCCATGTCAGGCTTTCCAGTCTGGTGGTCCAGGAATGGGAAGAGGATTCCTCAGAGAATTTGAATTTGAAAATCAGTGGGATTTTATCACCATATAGTCCAGCTGTTTTTAAACATGGCAGCTAATATATGATGATTACTTTGATCTAGTCTGTTTCACTGTTTCTGTTTCGTATTCAGTGCTCCCATTTCATTGAGTTTGTGTTTTCCAATTCCTCCACCTCTTTATGTTTTATCTCAAGTCTTTATCAAACACAGCTGAAAAGCTTTTGTATCCACATATATAGTGTGTATTATATATATATTTTAGAAATCTTTTTAGAAATGAATTTTTGCCTAAAAAAAAACTAGGACATTTTGACTCCACTTGTTTGACTTAATATGAACAGAACACTAAATTTCTCATTAAAAAAAAAAAACAGATATGCAACAAATAGTGAAACTTTAATGTATAGAACAGGGAACTATAATCAGTATCTTGTAATAACCTATAAAGGAAAATAATCTGAAAAATAATATATATGTGTATGTATAACTGAATCACCTTCCTGTGCACCTGAAAGATTGTTATGTCAACAATGCTTCAATTATATATACACAGAGAGAGAGTGAGAGAGAGAGAAAAGAAGGAAAAGTGGGATTTGACTGTAGGACTTCCACAAGACTAGAATAAACAGTGACTCTTGGAGGACAAGTACAAATTGCCTGGACCCAGGCAGAACCCAGGGGAAAAGAGCAGTGACCATCTAAGAAACTGGGCCACACCCATCTGCTAGTATTGGAGGGTCTCCTACAGAGGCAGAGGGCAGCTATGTCTCACTAGAGAATAAAGACACTTGGCAGCAACAGCTCTGCAAAGCACTCATTTTGTGAGTCCTCCTAAAGGCCTCCATTACCCCATCAAATAACCTGTAGGATCCAACGATGGATCACTTCAAGCCAAATAACCAACGAGGAGGGGACAGAGTCCCAGCCCCACCTATCAGCAGATAAGTGGATTAAAGTTACACCCAGCACAGCAATGATCACCAGAGTGAACTTAGAGTAATAATAGGATCTCAGAAAAAGCCTTGCGGCAAGGGTTGAGAAGGTGTAAGAAATGTTTAAAGAAATGAAAAAAACAGTAGCAGGAGTCAGAAGCAGAATAATTTAGGTAGAATACAAAAGTGATCTGGAAGACAATAGTTGAAATTGCTGCCATGAACAGAATAAAGAAAAAAGAATGGAAATAAATAACAATATTCTAAGAAACATGTAAGACAACATAGGAAGCACCAACATTCACATGATATGCGTTCCAGAACAAGAAGAAAAAGTGACCCAAGTCCAGGAAGTGCAGAGTCCCAGGCAGGATAAACCTAAGGATAAACACACCAAGACAAATAGTAATCAAATTACCCATGCTTAAAGACAAAGGAAAATATATTAAAATTAACAAGGAAAAAACAACAAATAACATACAAGGGAACTCCCACAGGTTATCGGTTGACTTCTCAGCCCAAACGGGAACGGCACAATATATTTAAAGTGATGAAAATGAAGAACCTACAACCAAGGATATTTTACCAAGCAAGACTTTCATCCAGATTTGATGGAAAAAATAAAAGTTTCACAGACAAACTACAGTACTACCAGACTAGCCTTAAAACCAATGTTAAAAAAAACTTCTGTAGGTCAAAGAGACCAGCAACTTACGGTAACTATATACATATGTGTACCACTTTACCAAAACCTTACACAAACAGCAAACCCCAAAACTACCATATTTACACAGACACACACACAGAAAAAGCAACATAAACACAAAAATAAAAATGGTTATCAAAAGGTAAGAGAACAAAAGAGGAAGGCAAGAAAAAGACCAACAGAAACAAAAAAGTAACAAAATGGTAATAGGAACATCCATGTCAATAATTATCTTAAATGTCATGTATTAAATCCTCCAGCCAAAACACAAACACTACCTGAATGGCTGCAGAAACAAAATCTCTATATACTCTGCCTTAAAGAAATCCACTACAGACTTAAGGACACATCAGACTGAAAATGAGATGGTGGGAGAAAATAGTCTATGCAAATGAAATCAAAAGAAAGCAGGAGCAGCAAAACTCATATCAGAGAAAAAAGAATTTAAAGAATGTTACAGGAGACAAAAAAGGACATTACGTAATTATTAAGGGATCTTCTCAATCCAAGAAGAAGATAGAACCACTGTAAATATATATGCACTGTAAATAATATATAATAAAATACAAATATAGAAGCACCTCAATATACAAGCTAAATATTAAAAGACAAAAAGGAAAAAAAATAACATGAGGAGTTTAACATCCACTTTCATCAATCAACAGATCACTGAGACAGAAAATAAATAAGGAAATACAATCCTGAAAAGACCCATTAGATAGACAGACATGATTATCATTTATACAGCATTCCATTCAAAATCCAACAGTATTTTCAAGTGCACATGGCACATTCTCCAGGATTGACCACATACTGGGACACAAAGCAATCTTTGATAAATTTAAGAAAAGCCAATTCCTATCAAACATCTTTTTCAACCACAACTCTTTAACATTAGAAATAAACTACATGAAAAAAAAATCTTAAAACAACAACAACAAAACACAACACATGTAGGCTACACCATATGATACTAAATAACAAATGGATTACTAAAAAATTTAAAAATTACTGAGGATAACTGAAAATGAAAGCACAAAAATCCAGGACTTCCCTTTAGATTAAAATGAAAATGAAATTAGAACATTCTTTAACACCATTCACAAAAACAACTCAAAACAGATTAAAGACCTAAATGTGAAACTGGATACTACAAAATTCTTACAGAAAAACACAGGCATAATGCTCTCTGTCAAAAATCACAGCAAACCGTTTTCAATCTGTCTCCCAGAGTAATGGAATTTAAAACAAAAACAAGCAAATGGAATAAAATTAAGTGCTTTTGTACAGGAAAAAACAAAATGAAAACATAACCCACAGAACAGGAGAAAATATTTGTAAACACTTGTGACTAACAAGGGACTGACCTCCAAAATTTAAAAACATCTCATGTCTTAATATCATCAAAACAAAAAACCCAATCAAAAAATGGGAAGATCTAAATAGACATTCTCCAAAGAAGATACACGGAAGACTAAGAAACACATGAAAACCCAATTAGTTACATCACTAACTACATTGTTGTTGTCATTCGGTTGCTAAGTTATGTCCAACTCTTTATGACCCCATAAATCGAACAATGCCAGGCTTCACTGTCTTTCACTATTTCCCAGAGTTTGCTCAACCTCAGGTCCATTGAGGCAGTGATGCCACTCAACCATCTCACCCTCTGTTGCCCCATTTTCCTCCGAAGGTCCACTTCGCTTTCTAAGGCCCAAGTGACTTCACACTGCAGGATGTCTGGCTCTAGATAAGTGACTACAACATCATGGTTATCCAGATCATTAAGACCTTTTTGTACACTTCTGCCTATTCTTGCCACATATTCTTAATTTCTTCTGCTTCTGTTAGGTTCTTGCCATTTCTGTCATTAGAAAAATGCAAATAAATCAAAAGTACAAGGAGATACCACTTCACATTAGTCAAATGGACAGCAATCAAAAATAACAAATGCTGAAGAGTATGTGGAAAAAATGGAATCCTTCTACCCTACCGGTGGGAATGTTAATTGGTAAAGCCACTATGGGGAGCAGTATGGCAGTTCCTTAAAAAACTAAAAATAGAGCCACCATATGACCCTGCAATCCCACTCCTGGGAGTTTATCCTGAGAAAAACATGATCCAAAGGATACATGCACCCTAATGTTGCACTGTTCACAATACTCAAAAAATGAAAACAACCTAAATGTCCACCAACAGAGGAATGTATAAAGGAGATGTGGCATAAATATCAGCCATAAGAAAGAATGAACTAATGCCATTTGCAGCAACATAGATGGACCTAGAGAGTGTCACATTAGTCAAATGGAAAGTGAGTGAAGAAGTCAAACAGAACACTCAGACAGAAAAAGGAATACCATATAATATGGGAATTCGGGGGGCAGGAGGGGAATGATACACATGAACTTATTTACAAGACACAGTCTCATCGACAGAGAATGAACTTATGGCTATCATGAGGGAGGGATGGGGAGTTTGGAATTGACATGGACACACTGCTGCATTTAAAACGGACAGGATTTAAGCCTGAGCACCACTTGCGACTAAGTCCACATGCCACAGTTAGAGATATAAACAATATAAGAATGATTCCACATACCCCAACTAAGAGCCAAGGCAGTCCACTTAATTAATAAATTAAAAATAAATGAATCAATAAAACTAGTTACTTTTTTTAGTTGGTATAAGGAAAAAATAAAAGGAATAACCAACAAGGTCCTACTGTACAGAACACGGAACACCACTCAATATTTAATAACAACCTAAATGGGAAAAAATCTGAAAAAGAATGGATAAAGGTATATCAATTTGTTTTACATCTAAAACCATAACAACACTGTTAATCAACTATACTCAATATGAAGTTAAACGTTTAAAAAAAAAAGATCAAGCAGCATATTTCTTAAGGAAAAAGAGAACATTGTCAAGGTTATTTGTTAACTTCTCAAAGAAAAGGAAAAACAGTCATGCATTTGTGAACAGATATACTGGATGCGGCAGTATTCAAAGTGTACTTTGTAAACATAGTTACAGTTTTTGCATTTATGACTGCAGGGCTAACAACAGTTTTACAAGCTTATTTATTTAAAAAAAAAAAAAAAGTCCATGGCAGAAACAAGTATAGCCAATTAAAGTTAAAATTTATTATCAGGTCCATAAAAAAACCTCGGCCAAACTCCATAATCAACAAGTCTTGAACTTCAATTCTTTAAAATACATAAAATGGTGGCAAGTGAATCTTATAAAATGTCTGCTGAAATGTAGTTACTGAAGGAAAGTTACAAGGCTCAAAATAGCCTGGAGTTAAAACTCCCCTGTAGGTCCTCCTCACCATTTTATGCAAAACAAAGAACTCTCTCACCCAAAGAAAAAAAATGGACTTTAAGGTTGATTATGCCCAGCTCCCAGCTAGTCCAGCCTCTGGTCTATCTCCAAAATTCCTTGCCCCAGCTGTTTAAGAGATAACTACTCTGAACAACCTTGGAGAAAAGCAGGCCCCTTTAAGACAGAAACTTTCCACATACATGCCTATATATACTTACTCTTTTCTTGGGTAAGTGTAGCAGCTCGCTAATCTGACTGCTGTGCCTTCTCGCCTCATTAAAGGTGATCTGTTCCTGTAAAGTGCTGGTCTTGATCTTTTTCTGAACCTCACCTTCTCTAACTCCCTTACCTTACAGTTACAATGAAAATAAAGACTTCTTGTAAAAGACTAAAATAATATGTATTGGAATAAGATTTGCACACTTCATTTGCAAGGGTAACATAATGTTATAATTAAAGGATCTCCAGAAAAACAGAACCTCATACAGTATGTGTGAGGTCTAAGCAGAACTCCAGGGGTAGGGGGTGGAGGTTGTTGTTCACTCACTCAGGCATGATTCTTTGCAACCCAATGGTCTGCAGCAACACAGGCTTCCCTGTCCTATCTCCTCAGATTTGTGTCCATTGAGTCAGTGATGCCATCCAACTATCTCATCCTGTACCACCCCCTTCTCTTTTTGCCTTCAGTCTTTCCCAGTAGGGTTAGGGTGAGGGATTGTAAACTAACTGATCAGTGAGTATTTCAACTGGTCATATTTCTTTACCTAGTGCTACAAACCTTCATTCCTTAAGGATCTGGGTCATTACTAGTACACTTTTGTCTGGATCAGGTTGTTTCAGTTTTCCACTGTCCTACAATTATAAGGCACAGTTGTACTAAGAGATGTCCTCAAGAATTTCCTGTATGGACATTATGCAATGATCTACTTTGTGGTCATTATGAAACAGTATTTTCAACTTCCCCTTCCTGCTTGTCACAATGAATCAGCAAAGCCAAATGAGAAACTCCTTTCTCTGATTCACTGTGACGTATGTAACATGTCCAAATTACAAACAAGCACTCTTAACTTTCAGTTTAATGTAATCACTGGTGGCATGTCTATGAGTGAAAGCAATCTGTCTTCTGAAACTGACACCTCATCTCTTTCCAAGGAAAGCATAAAGTCATGGGGAAAGGAAGCTAAAACTGATAGCAGGTCACTCAGAGTAATAGTAAATGGTGCTGAGGAGATATCATCATGATGTCAACGCGAGTTTTTCTCAACTTCAATCCCAATTAGCAAATAACCCAGACAAGACAACCCTGTAAAAATCCCAGAATATGGGGCTAAGACTGAAGAGCATTCTTGGAACTGAAATATAAGAGAATGCCTAAGGAGGGTGAGAGGGACACATTTATTCAGACTACTGTCTGTATCCCAAAAGAGGACTTCAACATGCCAAGAAGGATCTACTAGGTCTACAGTTTCTACAGTAGGCAAAGGAGAGTCCAAGATGGATATTCAGCTTCCCCAGCCTTGTTAGTGACACTTAGAGCAACCCAGTGAAGTTTTATGGGGATTGCAGGAAGAAGATGCACTGCTTAACCACTTGGGATTAAAATGTAACTGAAGGGTAGGGTCTACTAGCACTCCCCTCATGGGAGACCAAGTTTCCCTTGCAGAAGTGGCAAATAGAGAGCCCAGACAGTGACTCTGATTCTGTAGAGCCACTGCAATGGCACATCTGAAGAATGAACTCAGTGGACAATTCTGCCTGAAACTGGACCCCAAACAATTAGCCTTACCAGGTTTGAAGCCTTTTTATTTCCTACACTGGCAACCCATGGTTAGTTCACTGAAAGGCTTTTCCATCCTGTAGCACAAAACAATCAGCAAACCCAATCACAGAATCTGGGAAGTTGCACAGTACACCCACCAACAGTACTTACAACAGCATTTTAACAAAGATTGACTGAGCAGTACTAGAAAGAGCAGCTGTCGGCCCCAACTGATCAGGGAACCTAGTGCAAAGTTCTATCAGATTTAAGTCCGTACCCAACAAGGCATACAAGCCTAGTCTGAGCAAAGAAGTAGACTCATAAGTGCCACATACTGTTCTGTACAGCTCTAGTCTCATCTAATTGTAAAGTCTAAACAGAGTATCTAGGGTCCTACAGGCCCACTTACAATGGACCCTGAGCACAGAGCTGCCAGCAAAGCCCATCGAGGTAAACAATACAGCAGTCTTATCTGGCCAAGAAGCTGGTGAGCAACTCTGCCATGTTAAGAGTGCCCAGGCATCAAGATCTAACGGCCAAGGAAACCATTCTACAACCCTGATCAGGCAAGGAAGCAAACTGCAGACCCAACCAAAAACTGAGTATAGGAACATGTCCCATGCTATCAGTCAGTCTGCAAAAGACTCAATGCAACTAAGGTGCCAACTCTAAAGCCAATCATAGACAGAAAACCAAATGAGCACACTCATAACCAGTTCCTATTTAGACAGGGACTGACCTCCTGATCTCAGAGGTACATAATAGCTGAAGAGGAAATAAAAAAACCAACCAACCCTCCCTGCCTTATTGCAAGCCTCACTTGCCCAAGAAGACTATAAACTGACCTGAATTAAACCCAAGTTGAGGTAACACATGAAAGGTCGTCTCTGCCCAAGAAAACTTGAGAAGTCCAAAAAAGGAGATCACAATTCAAATATGCAAATACTACTACCAAGGTATAGCAATTATGAAGAATCAGACAAAACTCACATCACCAAAGAAGAGAATTTAAACTTCAATAATTGATCACAGAAAAACAGACTGTCAACTGTATGACAAAGATCAGAAGTTTCTTATAGAAGAAACTTTTATTAAACTGAAATAACACACAATAAGACAACAAAATGAAACACAGAAAACAATAAAGAACAAAATGAAACACTCAACAAAGAGACAGACATATGTATATACCTATGGCTGATTCATGTTGAGCAATGGCAGAAAGCAACACAATACTGTAAAGCAATTATACTCCACTTGAAAACATAAATTTCTGAAAACAATAAAGGATCATACAAGCACAGAAAAAATTAATTTCAAGCTTTCACAGTGTATTGCCCGTAGTCCAAGTCCCCAGTCGGGAAAGAAGACTCCTCGAAACAATGCAACTCGCAATAGGGGAATTTATTACTGACTCGAGCCAGGGCCTCCCGCCCTCACCAGGTGTGTGAGGACGAAAAGCCCCGAGCCCCAGTTCTCTCCAGTACTTATTAGGTCAAAATAAGCAACAGGTAGTTGGCGCAATTGGATTGGTTACACAGTGGGTAATTGGCATAAGCGGATTGGTTACACAGTTGCAAGGTAATTTTTGTTGGCCCAACAGTGGGGCTTTCAGCTTTCCCCTGATAGGTTTCCTTTTTTCTGGCTAGGCATATGTTGATTGGCTGGCTCCAGGAGGCCTGATAATTATGTTACCCTGGGAAACCAGGCCTACTCCTAATCTAGGCTGCCTGCCATGGCGTTAGCCGTGACAGCCTCACAACAGGTAATTTGAAAATTCAAAAGAGTATAATTAACATATTGTTAAATGACTCCTTTTTCCCTTAATAATCCATTTTGATTAGTTTCAGATGACATAAAATGCTCTTCACAATTTGTACAATAAATGTATAATTTTTTAAAAAAATACTAATTATTTTAAGGGTCTTTTAGTGAAGAAGTCAATGAATGAACTAAAGAATTAAAAACAGAATTTCAAGATCAGACACAGCCAAGCAGAATAGAGAATCAGTTAACCAGAAGAGAGTCATTTGAAATTATCAGGTGGCAGGAGCAAAAAAAAAAAAAAAAGGGTAAATGAAAAAAACACAATAGGACTTAATAGACATCATCAAAAGGAAACTATATACACATTTTCTGAATCCCAGAAATGGAAGACAAAGGGAGGGTAAAGTATATGTAAAAGAAAAATGGCTGAAAACCTTCCATATCTTGGGAGAGAAATGAATATTCAAATTGCTAAGTCCCAAAAGGCTTCCCTGGGGGTTTAGATGATAAAGAAACCGTCTGCAATGCAGGAGACCTGGTTTAAGAAGATATCCTACAGAAAGCAATGACTACCTACTCCCATATTCTTGCCTGGATATTCTTGCATGGACACAGGAGCCTGGAGGACTACAGTTCATGTCCTGACAAAGAGACAGACAAAACTAAGCGACAAAGTACTTGAAGTAAGTTACCTCAAAACAATCATACCAACACATGTTATAATTGTTAAAGTCAAAGATAACAAGAATTTCGAAAGCACCAAGAGAAAAGTGACGCATCTTACCCTAGACTATAAGCATATATACCATTAAAACCTTGGCAGATAAGAAAAGAATGGGATAATATAAACAAAATAGTGAAAGAAAACCAAAAATAATACTCCCAAGAACTCCCCTGTTGGTCCAGCAGTTAAAGATTCCATCTTCCAATTCAGAGGACTTGAGATAAGACTTCTCACCTGTGTAAGTGTAGGTCGGCTTTGGGAAGCATCACTGTGAACAAAGCTAGTGGAGGTGATGAAATTCCAGTTGAGCTATTTCAAATCCTAAAAGATGATCCTGTGAAAGTGCTGCACTCAATATGCCAGCAAATTTAGAAAACTTAGCAGTGGCCAGAAGACTGCAAAAGGTCAGTTTTCATTCCAATCCCAAAGAAAGTCAACACCAAAGAACGCTCAAACCATCACACAACTGCACTCATCTCACACAGTAACAATGACTATTATAAAAAAGAGAAGACATAAGTACTGGCAAAAACATGGATAAAAAGGAACTCTTGAACCCAGCTGGGGATGTGACTGGTGATGCTATAAAGGGTAATACCGCATAGGAACCCAGAATGTTAGGCCCATGAGTCAAGGCAAGTGGTCAAACAGGAGATGGCAAGAGTGAACATTGACATTTTAGGAATCGGTGAACTAAAATGGACTGGAATGGGTGAATTTAACTCAGATGACCATTGTATCTATTACTGTGGGCAAGAATCCCTTAGAAGAAATGGAGTATCCATTATAATCAACAAGAGTCTGAAAGACAGTTCTTGCGTGCAATCGCAAAATGACAGAACAATCTCTGTTTCCAAGGCAAGTCATTCAGTATCACAGTAACCCAAGTCTATGACCCATCTAGTAAAGGAGAAGCTGAAACTGAACAATTCTATGAAGACCTACAAGATCTAGAACACACCAAAAAAAAAATGTCCTTTTCATTATAGGGGGCTGGAATTTGGAGTAACAGGCAAGTGTGGCCTTGGAGTAAAAAACAAAACAGGGCAGAGGCTATTAGAGCTCTGCCAAGAGAATGCACTGGTCACAGCAAACACCCTCTTCCAACAACATGAGAGAAGACTCCATACATCGACATCAGCAGGTCAATACTGAAATCAGATTCATTACATTCTTTGCAGCCAAAGATTGAGAAGCACTCTACAGTCAGCAAAAACAAGACTGGGAGCTGACTACAGCTCAGACCATGAACTCCTTATTGCCAAACTCAGACTTAAATTGAAGAAAGTAGGGAAAACCACTAGATCATTCAGGTATGACCTAAATCAAACCCCTTACGATTATACAGTGGACGTGACAAATAGACTTAAAGGACTAGATCTGATAGACAGAGTGCCTGATGAACTATGGACAGACGTTCATGACACTGTACAGGAGACAGGGATCAAGACCTTTCCCAAGAAAAATAAATGCAAAAAAACAAAATGGTTGTCTGACGAAGACTTACAAATAGCCGTGAAAAGAAGCGAAAGGCAAAGGAGAAAAGAGCAGGTGTAACCATTTGAATGCAGAGTCCCAAAGAATAGCAAGGAGAGATAAGTAAACCGTTTTCAGTAATCAATGCAAAAAAATAGAGGAAAAACAATAGAATGGGAAAGACTAGAGACCTCTTCAAGAAAATTAGTGATACCAGGGAACATTTCACGCAAAGACAGGCACACATAAAGGACATAAATGGTATGGCCCTAACAGAAGCAGAACATATTAAGAAAAGGATACACAGAAGAACTGTATGAAAAAGATCCCCAGGATCCAAATAATCACGATGGTATGATCAGTCACCTAGAGCCAGACATCAAAGAATGCAAAGTCAAGTGGGCCTTAGGAAGCATCACTATGAACAAAGCTAGTGGAGGTGATGGAATTCCACTTGAGCTATTTCAAATCCTGAAAGATTATCCTGTGAAAGTGCTGCACTCAATATGCCAGCAAATTTAGAAAACTTAGCAGTGGCCAGAAGACTGCAAAAGGTCAGTTTTCATTCCAATCCCAAAGAAAGTCAATGCCAAAGAATGTTCAAACCACTACACAACTGCACTCATCTCACACAATAACAAAGTAGTGCTCAAAATTCTCCAAGCCAGGCTTTAACAATACATGAACTATGAACTGCCAGGCCTTCAAGTTGGATTTAGAAAAGGCAGAGGAACCAGGGATCAAATTGCCAACCTCCACTGGATCACAGAAAAACAAGAAAGTTCCAGAAAAACATCTACTTCTTTTTTACTGACTGGGCCAAAGCCTTTGACTGTATGGATCACAACAAACTGTGGAAAATTCTTCAAGAGATGGGAATACCATATACCATATCACCTGACCTGCCTCCTGAGAAAACTGTAAGCAGGTAAAGAAGCAACCGTTAGAACTGGACACGGAACAACACACTGGTTCCAAATCTGGAAAGGAGTACATTAAGGCTGTATGTTGTTACCTTGTTTATTTAACTTTTGTGCAGAGTATATCATGTGAAATTCCCAGCTGGATGAAGCACAAGCTGGAATCAAGATGGCCGGGTAAAATAGCAATCATCTCAGATAACACCACCCTTATGGCAGAAAGTGAAGAAAAACTAAAGAGCCTCTTGATGAAAGTGAAAGAGGAGAGTGAAAAAGTTGGCTTAAAGCTCAACATTCAGAAAACTAAGATCATGGCATCCAGTCCCATCACTTCATGGCAAATAGATGGAGAAAAAATGGAAACAGTGAGACTTTATTTTGGAGGGCTCCAAAAGCATTGCAGATGGTGTCTGCAGTCATGAAATTAAAAGACACCTGATCCTTGGAAGAAAAGCTATGACCAACCCAGACAGCATATTAAAAAGTAGAGACTTTCCTTTGCCAACAAAAGTCAGTCCAGGCAAAGCTATGGTTTTTCCAGGAGTCATGTGTGGGTGTGAGAGTTGTACTATAAAGAAAACTGAGCGCCAAAGAATTGATACTTTTGAACTGTGGTGTTGGAGAAGACTCTTGAGAGTACCCTGGACTGAAAGGAGATCCAACCAGTCCATCCTAAAGGAGATCAGTCCTGAACATTCATTGGAAGGACTGATGAAGCTTAAGCTTTAATACTTTGGCCACCTGATGCAAAGAGCTGACTGACTGGAAAAGAGCCAGATGCTGGGAAAGGTTAAAGTTGGCAGAAGGGGATGACAGAGGATGAGATGGTTGGATGACATCACCGACTCGATGGACATGAGTTTGAGTGATCTGGCAGTTGGTGATGGACAGGGAGGCCTGGCATGTGGCAGTCCATGGTGTCACAGAGAGTCGGACATGTCTGAACGACTGAACTGAGCTGAACCATACACAGCTACTGAGGATATAAATTTGTATAATCATTATAGTAAATAGCATGGAAGTTCCTCAAAAAAATTAAAAATAGGGACTTCCCTGGTGGTCCAGTGGCTAAGACTCTGAGCTCCCAGTGCAGGAGGCCCAGGTTCGACCCCTGGTCAGGGAGCTAGATCCCACATGCTACAACTAAGACCCAGAGCAGCCAAATAAATAAATAAATAAAATAAAAAAAAAAAAAAATTAAAAATACAACTACTACATGACCAACATTTCAGTTTTGGATATACAGTTAAATAAAAACCAAAGTCATTAGCTGAGAAAATATCTACCTCACAAGGTTTCATTATATACCATTATTTATAATAGCCAAGGCATGGAAACAACCTAAGTATCCATGGATGGATGAAGAGAATGTCGTACATAATAAACAGATAAACATAAACAGAATACTGTTTATCCTGATAAACAGGATACAGAAAAGAAGAAAACTCTCCAATTTGCTACAACATGAATGATCTTGAGGATACTATGGTAAGCGAAACAATTCAGAAATAGACACATTAATACATTACCTCACTTACATGTGGAATTCTTAAAAAAGCAAACTCACAGAACAAATTGGTGATTGCAGAGGAGAATGGGAAGTAACTGAATGAAGGCAAACAAAAAGTTAAAAATTATAGTAATAAGTAAATCAGGGGAATGTAATGCCTGTAACCAATACTGTGCCATATACTTGAATGTCACTGAGAGATTATATTTTTAATTTTCTTACAGAAAAAAAATTTAGCTATATGAGGTGATGGATGTTAGCCAAGTTTATTTAGGTTATCATTACACTCTACATATACATATGTACACACACACATATATACATATATATATATAAACTATTTGTGTATATGTGAAATTCATTAAGACATTATGATGTACACCATATATTTTATACAACGTTATGCATCTATTCTATTAATAACAAAATGCTCTCCTTCCATGGTGGAAACTGTCCAGTGTCATCAATTTATCATCCAATAACTTGCTGATCTCTTGGAAAATGGTGCCACATGGGGAATTCACTGTTGATCTTTGCTGCTCACAAGTTGGACATTTAGTGGCCATAGGCAGAGCAGTTTTGGTGAATGAAATCCATGTTGCTGAGACAAGTGCATAGCCTATATCCTTGCCACTATATTCAAATTACTCATTAGCCCAATAAGTGATGACACAGTTGACCAGGAAAAGAGGCTGACTGCTACTTATTAGCCAGTCATTATATCCATTATTAAAATGATTCTCAGCTGAGGTGACCCTTTGCTGAGTACTTTACATGAAACACAGATACCTATGTTTTTTCCTTCATTCAGAGAAGTTAAAATATGTCTTCTCTTCCCCAAATCTGAGCAATTTTCAATCTCATTCCTTCCACGTCCCTGACCATCTAATCAAAACCACTGGACACACATAACCAAACAGTATGTAATTATACACTGACTGTTACTCCTTCCAAGGAAAGTGCACCATCAGGTACACTGGAAGGATTATTATATAGGTATTCCATGAATAACAAAACCTTCACAGCAGTCTATGCCATCATTGTCCAGTTACTATATCAATATATCATATGCTAATAAGTTTCCTTATCAAATAAAGTCTAAACAGAATTTCAGCCACAATCTTCTTAAGTTACAGTTACTGTTACACTTTGATTCTTCTCTGGAAGTCAGCTAGAGACAGGAATGCTCTGTGGTGGCATAACAGTCCCAGTATACTTATTTTTAATGAGAATACAATTACTTGCACAGTTTTAAAAAGAATCTGTTTGGGACTTCCCAGACTCCAGTCCAGTGGTGTGGGGCAGTCTACTGGTTGAAACTTCACCTTCAAATGCAGAGGGTGTGGGTCTGATCCCTGATCAGCGAGCTAAGATCACAGACAAAAAACCAAAACTTAAAACAGAAGCAAAACATAACAAAGTCAATAAAAACTTAAAAAAAGAAAAAGAATCTCTCTTTCTTGAAAATGACCCTATTGAAAACACAGATTATAATACCAAACTTCTGACTTGAATGTTTGTGAATGACATGTGCACTGAAATTACATAATCCAAGAGACTGGAACTATGAAGCCACTGCTTATAAAGCCCTCTGGAAAAACTGGCCTGAACCTAGCTAATCAGGTTGCACAGCTTAAAAGAGTAGTAAGGAAGGTCATTTACTGGAAAGCTCAGAAACCTTAGGATATTTTGAGAACATTAGAAAAAGGAATTCAATCAAATCTCTACATTGCAGGCAAAATTATGCTTTGAGTTTCTAGCTTGATTTCCTTGAATATGAGGGACTTTTAAAAGTCTAATCTGAGATTTCTTATGAAAAGTCCCAGGAAACAAATTCAAAAGACATTTGTGGCCAATAAAGCATTTGTGCCACCCCTATGTAAGTAATCAGGCAAAATTTAATGAAACTACAAATTTTATAAATAAATTGTACTGACTGATTTCCTCATAAATTAGATGGTGGGAAAAAATGTTTACAATGGAAAACATACTATAAAGCGTTCATTTTGGATTCAGTCTTGCATGTTTGCTACTCCTTGACATATAATGAATTCCTCCAATAATTTGCACATTTTTTCTGTTCAGTCTTTAAGTCATGTTTGACTGTTTGCATTCTGACAGACTACAGCACTAGTGGCTCCTCTGTCCTCCATTATCTCCAAGAGTTTGCAACAAACTCACATCCATAGAATTGGTGATATCATCTAAACACTTCCTTCTCTGTCACCCTTTTTCCTTTTGCTTCCAATCTGTCCCAGTTCTTTTCTAGTCCTTTTCTAGGTTCTTTTCTAGTGAGGTGGCTCTTCACATCAGGTGGCCAAATTACTGGAGCTTCAGCTTTACCATCAGTCCTTTCAATGACTATTCAGGGTTGATTTCCTTTAAGATTGACTGGTTTGATCTCCTTGCTGTTCAGGGACTCTACATACAGTCTTCTCCAACACCACAGTTTGAAAGCATCAATTCTTTGTTTCTCAGCTTTCTTTATGGTCCGACTCTCACATCCACTACTCACATACAAGACTAGTGGAAAAACCACAGCTTTCACTATAAGCACTTTTGTCAGCAAACTGATGTCTCTCCTTTGTAATATGCTAAGTTTGTCATAGCTATTCTTCCAAGGAGCAAGTGTCCTTTTAATTTACTGACTCCAGTCACAATCAACAGTGATTTTGGAGCCCAAGAAAATGAAATCTGCCACTGTTTCCACTTTTTTGCCATCTATTTGCCATGAAGTGATAGGACCAATGCCTATCTTAATATGTTTCCAAATTTTCTCCATTCTGACATGGAATAATGCAGAGATAAAACTGCATTTTACCCAGATCTCTGAGAGCCCAGATCAGTTCAGTTCAGTTGCTCAGTCCTGTCTCACTCTTTGCGACCCCATGAACCACAGCATGCCAGGCCTCCCTGTCCATCACCAACTCCTGGAGTTTACTCAAACTAATGTCCATTGAGTCGGTGATGCCATCCAGCCATCTCATCCTCTGTCACCCCCTTCTCCTCCTGCCCACAATCCCTCCCAGCTCAGGGTCTTTTCCAATGAGTCAGCTCTTCGCATGAGGTGGCCAAAGTACTGGAGTTTCAGCTTTAGCATCAGTCCTTCCAATGAACACCCAGGACTGACCTCCTTTAGGATGGACTGACTGGATCTCCTTGCAGTCCAATGGACTCTCAAGAGCCTTCTCCAACACTACAGTTCAAAAGCAGCGATTCTTCGGTGCTCAGCTTTCTTTATAGTCCAACTCTCACATCCATACATGACTACTGGAAAAACCATAGCTTTGACTAGTCGGACCTTTGTTGGCAAAGTAATGTCTCT